>NC_139228.1:80575200-80810200 GCF_055691185.1 Crinia signifera | reverse complement strand
CATTTTCTACTCCATGTTTGACAGTTGGAGTCACATGGGTTAATTTAGTAAACAGTGGCGTGTAAAGGGGCATACACACGGAGCGATTTTGTGCTATTTTCTAAGCAATCTTAGACTAAGACTGACTAACATGAGGTGTAAATAACCCCCCACACATTGGGGCAGATGTATTAAGCCTTAACAAGAGATAAATGCAAGGGTGATAAGGAGAGATAAACGTCCAGCCAATCAGCTCCTTACTGACTTTTTTCAAACACAGCCTGTAACATGGCAGTTAGCAGGTGATTGGGTGGACGTTTATCTCTCCTTATCACCCTTGCATTTATCTCTTGTTAAGGCTTAATACATCTGCCCCAAAGTATCCATCCTTCACCTACGCCGTGGGATACAAAAACCTCCCTTCATGATGAAGCAAAGATTTAAATTTAGATTCAATAGTTCATAAAACCTTTTCCCGGGGCCCGAGTACTTTTCAGTGGGTGTGGCCTAAGCACGGGGGAGGCGTGGGCATGCACCCATAGAATAAATTACAGAAAATATAGCACTTTAAGCATCTCCCTGGTCACACTGCAGCCGAGCACACAGAAGCCATCTCTCCTCTCCCTGCCAAGTTTCTCCTCTCCCCCTTCCGCACCGAGCTGGGAAGCTGCTTCTTGCTGCCCCCCCCCCCCTCACCAGCAGCAATGTAAAACTGGGATGCTGCTCCACCCCCCTCCCCTCAGACATGCGACTGCACCCCACCATTAGCAATGGCACCACAGACAAGGTGAAGGCAGCAGTTCCAGTGCCCTCTTCTCTCCTTCCATCTTCAGCATCAGCAATGTCAGCAAATGCAGATGTTTGGCTACAAAATATGGTCAGAATTACTGGTGGTATTTTGTAAGGGGCACTACTGTGGGCACTGTATGAGTGGCGCTACTGGGGCATTTTGTGTAATGGGCACTACTGGGGGCATGACATGTAGCATAATGAGTGGCATAATGTGTAAGGGACATTACGGTGTATGGCCTGTGTAGCATAATGTGTAATTGGCACTACAGTGTGCAGCATAATATGTAACTGTTCTATCACTGTTTTCAATTGTAAAGTGCAACGGAATCTGCTGCGCTTTAGAAGAATCTGTAAATAAATAATAAAAATAAGTAAATGACAGTGTGCTAAATTCTGGAGCAGTGTGTACAAAGGGATCTACCTGGCGCAATGTGTTCAAGTGACACTACTGTGTGGTGTGGTGTAATGTAAATAATGGACACTACTGTGTGGTGTAATGTAAATAACGGACACTACTGTGTGGTGTAATGTAAATAACGGACACTACTGTGTGGTGTAATGTAAATAACGGACACTACTGTGTGGTGTAATATGAACTGGTATCATTATTGGCCACGCCCCTTCCTCACAAAGCCACTCCCTACATATTTCAGGCGCGCATTGTTCCTATTTCCAGAATGGGGAGGGGGGCACCATTTCCCATTTTTGGCACAGGGCACCACAATGTATCATTAAGGCACTGTTCCCTGGTTCCCATTGTACTGTACTGCTTGGCACGATGCTAATTATATTATTACGGATGCAGCATTGCCTAGCGCCAGCGATGATGCAAATAGTGCCCAAAAAAGGTCTTTGTGCTTCTGGCGATAAGTCAGTCAAGACAAAATGTGAGTCATGACATCCTGATTGGCAAGGATACCTAGGATGAGATCAGATCGGAGATAAAGCTATAGCTGCAAGGCGTAAAAAAGGACAAAGTACATCCAAAAAAAGCAGGAGCACACCGTCCCTGTCAATCAGACAGACTGTGCTCAGGAGCTGATTGGTTGGCTGTTTATCACTCTCTATTTTATCACCATTGAAGCTTAGTGCATCAGGCCCAAAGGCTGGTTACTAACATTCTGTGTTGGATATTTCTGTGTTTGGTGAATAAAAACCTGTTCTAGGTAATATTAGTGATGGTGAGGGAGGCAGTGGTAGTGTTGATGATGATGATGACAGCCCAACTGTGGGTTCTTCCTAACACTATTATGATCAGTATACCTACATTTACACCTCAATCTTCTAAAATTGGGTCATTTCAAAGAACGAAAAGAAAAATGTATTGGGTGGGGTGCACGGAAGTCCTATTTCGGTGGATGTGTGGGATACCAGACAAACTCGAATGCTCTTTTAAAGGATCATTCATTTACACGGCATGGTTTTTCCTTGGAAATGATTGCCCCTTTAAAAAAAAAAGTCAGAGTTTAGACAGCATCCGGCACGTCTGCCAATCCCGGGACTTCACTACAAGACTTTCCACCCATTATCTTCTTGCTGGAGGGAAAATGTTGGCCCAGGAACTCATGCCCATTAATGATGATGTACAATTCTGAGCATTCTGGGAGTAGGGGTGTGAAATCCAGATGACTGATCGCTAGAGACAGGATTATATGCATTTGCATATTTTGCTCATTCTCACTGGTTATTGCATATTTTACCTATAATCTAGTGATGGTGCATATTTTAGGCCCCACCCCCTTTCCACCCGCGAGTCAAAGCACTGCTTTGCCCTGCTGCTGCTGGCCAGGTAGTGGTAGAGTGTGCAGGCTGGGGCAATATGTGCGCAGAGTGGGGAACCTTGGATGTACGCTATGTCTGACACTGCTCTAGGCTGCCAATCCATGTTGATAAAAGTCAGTTGGGCGGATGCCATTACGAAGCTCCTGAACATTGCGTGCCCCTGACCTGGGACTTTACACCAAGAGACAGACTTCTGCAGCAGAGGAGACAGGCAGAAGGGTTGTGACATCACGCGTTGCGTAGGAAATGCCGTGTCACAGGGAGTATGCGGCGCAGGGAGGAAGCCGTCCAATGCGCCGGCCTCACACGCTAGGCTGACATTTGATCCATCAGCGCTGGAGATGAGGGTCCGTGCAGTTGATGCAAGAAGAGCTTTGGACGCTGCAGTCTGCTGTATCAGCCAGGAAGATAAAACATCCTGTGTACAGCACTACACATCTGCAGATGATACTGTGGGCCTATTTTTGAGGTTTATTTGCAACTAATTGTATACTGATTTTTAAATAAGCACGTTTTTTATTATTTAATGTAGCATATTTTAACACTTTTCATGCATATTTTAAGTATTTTTCATGCATATTTGTATGCATATTTCAAGCTTTTTATGTTGCATATATTCCTGTCCCTACTGATCGCCATAAGATTACAGAGAGTTCTATATTTGTTTTATCAGAGGCCTGTGGATTTCCAGTGCTACGAGAGAAAATGGACGCGGACTCTCGTCCTTGTCCAAACAGGTGCATATACATAACATGACATTTCATACAAGAAGTAACATTTCTCTGAACCTTTCATTGTTTCTTATCTTGGCTGTGTCTGAGATGGGCATGAGGAGTACATTGTACTACATCCACCCCAAATGTACTCACTGTTTCTGTGTGTGCACGAAGGTCATAGCCTTCACGCTTCAGCTCTACCTTATCTAAACATTCCCACACTAAGGAACTACAATGAAATCATCTTTTAAACTTGAGAATAAATTCTGTTTTCATTAAGGCATCTTAAAGGGACATGTAAGTCTATAGAAAATGTGGTCAGCATGATCAATTCTACACTTACTGTAGATCTATCAGTGGGTTGTGTAGAACATTGTCAACGTTGTTGGACAAGTCTTCCGTACATCTATGTAACATAACATCCTCTTAAATACTAACATGTGACCTAGTTGGAATAGCGGTGGCCACTATAGGACAGTAGCTGGGTACAAAGTCTTGGCTGCAAAGTGAGTTGATTAGCGAAAGGGGCAGCAGCTACAACACCCAACAGCAGGACGAAGCCATAGTCAATGTCCTTGTCATCATCATTAATGTGATCATTATCAGCAACAATATTTACTTGGCAACAAATTAGTTCAGATTTCTTGACAGTTGTCATTGAGAATTGATAATGGAAAGTCCTGGAGAACTTATGCCGGTGGCTCATGTGCTTTGAGAAGTTGACCAATGCTGATTAACAGTTTGCTTCCACGTTGCCAAAGTTTTTTGGGAGTGTTGAAACCAGGGAGATTTCGTGGCATCAGTGACAGAGCTCCGGCCAAAGCATTATCCCCCTGACTGGTCAGCCTGGGCAGTGACCCTGGGGGGAGTGGGGACCCCTTCAATAAAGGGGTTCCCCCCTCCAGGATTAACCCTTTCCAGACTGAAGCCTCAGGGCTGTGAGCACCTTGATGACTGAATTTGTGTCAAAATAGAATTATCTATTGGGTTCTGCTGTGGAACTATGAGTACCAGGAAGCCTCCCCTGCATACTGGGACTTGGAAAATCACAAGTCCCAGCATGCAGAGTAATAATTGCCATGCTGGGACTCCACAACAGAACCAATAGCCAAATAAAAAGACACACACAGCAGAATAGTATAACTTTATTACACACACCCATCAGTCATAGTGATACATACCTACAGTATCTTGACCCGAAGCATCTGTCCCCTTCTCCAGTAGAATCCTATTTTGGGTACCTGCAGGAAGAACTTATACTTACAAGGTCCTATGGCGTGGATCAGTCCTCTACTTTCCAATGTTGCACCCCGTTCTTAGAAAAAAACAAGTATTCGTACCATCACGAACTGTGAGAAGCGCTGAATGTAGTTGTTTACATTCGGCGCTTCTGACCCCGAAGTGAGCTATTGGCTGTCTAGAGTCCAATCAGGAGTCGAGTTTAAATGATTTATTCATTTAAAAAAAAAAATTCTGACTGATCAGTGCTATTTCCCAACCCAAAAATTCGCCTCCCTTTCACTTCCTCAGCCTGAGCCTACTCAGGATCGGGAGTCTGGGAATACCAACTGAAATCCAGGTGCCTATCCAAAAGTGCAGGGTGGTAAACATGCTGAAATGTTGTTGTTGTTGTGTCAGGAAACGGATTTGGTATGATACCCGGATGGTCAAAATCCCGACGGTCAAAATACTGACAGCTATAGACCGACGGTCAAAATCCAGACAAGGTCAAAATCCCGACATGGTCAAAATCCCGACATTTAAAATCCTGACAAGGTCAAAATCCCGACAAGGTCAAAATACCGACATATAAAATGTAGGCAGGAGAAAAAGTCAACATGACTTTCGGTCGACAGGTCGCGAGGTCGACGTGGTTTTTTTCACTGTTTTTTTTACTCGAATGTCGACACAGTCGAAATGGACACAGTTGGAAGTCAATCGCAGCCCCTCGCATCGCTCGCAATGCTTCAAACACGGTGCCATGCTGCGCTCGGCACACTATTTTATTCTCCCACCACGCCCTAGTGGATGGTAGGGCATGAAATACCGCCTGTCGGCACATGCCGGGTCAAACAACTGTGAAAAAAACCATGTCGACCTCGCGACTTGTCGATTGAAAGTCATGTTGACTTTTTCTACATTCTATATGTCGGTATTTTGACCTTGTCAAAATTTTAAATGTCGCTATTTTGACCATGTTGGAATTTTGACCTTGTCGGGATTTTGACCTTGTCGGGATTTTAAATGTCAGGATTTTGACCTTGTCGGGATTTTGACCATGTCGGTATTTTGACCATGTCGGTATTTTGACCTTGTCAGAATTTGAAATGTTGGTATTTTGACCATGTCGGTATTTTGACCTTGTCGGTATTTTGACCTTGTCGGGATTTTGACCTTGTCGGTATTTTGACCATGTCGGTATTTTGACCTTGTCGGGATTTTGACCTTGTCGAGATTTTGACCTTATCGGGATTTTGACCTTATCGGGATTTTGACCTTATCGGGATTTTGACCGTCGGTCAATGGTTGTTGGTATTTTGACCATCTGGATTTTGACCGTCGGGATTTTGAACATCGGGATTTTGACCGTCGGGATTTTGACTGCATCCCCAGGAAACTGGTGTTTTGTTTTACTATGCCTTCATTATGATTGGTCACTGGCCTCTTGCTGGAGCTTGTTGCTTCCATTCATTTTAAAATTAAAAAAAAAGTGCATACTTGAAAAAATAGTTGTTAAATCTGCCAGCAGATCTCCCTCTGTCATATTCCGCGGGGTTTATTTACAAAGATGGGCGTTCTATTGGTTCCCATAGCAACCAATCAGAATCTACTTCTTGTTTGTTTAGCACCTTCTAAAAGATAATAGAATCTGATTGGTTGCCTATAGCAACATCACATCTTCAATCAATCTCCCATTTTAGTTAAATAAAACCGTTTCAAATTGAGAGCGACAAATGTAATATTTTATATGTGTTAAGAAATTCAGCAGCATAACTGCCCTTACAGTAAGGAACCCTTCCTCTGCCGCAATGGCGTAACAATGGTGCCGCAGACCCCACCGTGGCTTGGAGGAGCCAGCGCCGGCGGAGTCTGCAAGGCGCAGCGTAAAATATACAAGCTGCAGTATAGTTATGAGCAGCTCAGTCAAAGGGGTGGCGGGGGCTACCACCCGCAGCCAGGGCAGCCGAGAGGAATGCCGGGCCCTGGTAAAATTTGGGGGTGTGGCCTAAGTGTGGGAGGTGTGGCCACCTCCCGCGCTTAGGCCACGTCCCCAAAATGTTTACAGGGGGGTGCAAGAAAACGCTAAAAACTCTAAACTCAGGAGCAGCAGCAGCAGCACACACCTACAGCATGTGCTGTGCTGACAGCAGGCTCAGCATGAGCTCTCACGCTGTCAGTGAGACACTCATGCTGAGCCTGCTGTCAGCACAGCACATGCTGTAGGTGTGTGCTGCTGTTGCTGTCCGGGAAGGGTCAGACCAGGGCCCCTGCCGGGCCCCTCCAGCAAGCACGGGCCCGGTTAAGTAGTACCTGCTCCCACCCCTCTTGGCTGCCCTGCCCTCAACGCTGACATCGCGGCTCCCGCCCACAGCGCTGACAGGCAGCCCAGCTCCCGCGTGCAAAGCTGACAAGCCGCCATGACTCCTACCAGCAACCGTGTGTGTATGTGGGTATATATGTGGCGGGGGGGGGGGAATGCTGGGGGGGGGGGTACACCAGAGACTTTTTGGCTTGGGGGGCACAATATTTCAAGTTACGCCACTGCTACGCCTATCCCTGTCTTCCACTTGCAATTGGTGAACCCCTCTCCCTTGCATGACAAGGTCATTACACAATTCATTGTATTGACCTTGGACATCATTAGCATTTTTTCAAACCTGCGGCTGATCTGATAAATGTACCGATTGTACATAGATCTTGTGCAGCTATATATACAGAGAGAGAGAGAGAGAGAGGAAGTGGGACTGAGTGACTGGTTGGAGGTGAGCGCAGCTGTTCGCTTTGCGTGCCAGTGTCTAGCTGAGCTGGCAGCTGCAGGGGAGAAGCATGTGCCCACAGGGCAGGGAGGGGCAGCAGGCCTGGATGAGTGACAGGGTGTGTGTGTCTGTAGAGACGCTGGAGACACACATCGCATCCTCCTAGTCACAGCACTTTACTATCAGTAGAGCAGGAAAAGTCAGAGCCTCTTGTCTCTGCTTCACTGAACAGCAGTGAGACTATAGGAGGCAGCAGTGCGGACCACAGATAGAGAGGGGAACACTCAGAGGGATAGGGTGTAAAAATAACCACCAGGAGACTCTGCTAAGAGACAGTGAGAAGGATGGAGACAGTTGGACTAAAGTGGGATAAATAAAACTGCAAGGTAGGTGCTTGAGGTGGAGTTACTGCAAAAAGTTACACAAGTAACTAATATTGAGACAGGAGGAAATGGAGAGTTACAACAGGATACTATGTGCTCAAGTGGCTGCAAGGAAGCCTGAAGTAATAAAACAGTGTGAGACCTGGGAGGATCCATAACTGAAGATATGGAAAATGCACAAGGACCGAGGAAGCAACAGTTTGCAAATGAGGTGAATGAGAGAAGTGGGAGGGAGACGTTACAGAGACCCCACCCTGGGGTTTGCCAACACATTTGGTGCAATTTTATCATCACTGTTAATTCCCTAATTGCTCTGCTCAGTGGAGATGTTAATGATCACAGCATAGGTGCTGTATTTACAGGAAGTGAAGAATAAATTGTGACACAGAGGATCTGACACTGGAATAAGCGACACTGATCCGGATTACACACCAGAAAAAGGAAAAGTCACATATATGTCCACTAATACTTTCTCCTGACAGTGTCCGCATCACACGAAGAGCCGATAATCGCTTAGAATCGAGCTGGAAGCCCAAGATTGTCCGATCAGTTTACTATGGATTTCTATCTAGACGAAGACATCTTGCCCTTGAAATCGACGCAATATTCGGCTTTACGAGATCTTTTTATTTTCTTTTGTATACTGGAATCAATCAATCGGGGCAGCACGGACGGTGTAATGGTTAACATTACTGCCTCACAGCACTGAGGTCATGGGTTCGATTTCCATCATGGCTCTAACTGTGTGGAGTTTGTATGTTCTTCCGTACTTGTGTGGGTTTCCACCAGTTAAACTGGTTTCCTCTCACAATCCAAAAATATACTGGTAGGTTAATTGGCTGCTAACAAAATTAGGACTAGAATGAATGTGTGTTTACATGTGGTAGGGAATATAGATTGTAAGCTCCACTGGGGCAGGGACTGATGTGAATGTTCAAATATTCTCTCTGTACAGTGTTGCGGAATATGTGTGCGCTCCGTAAGAAACTTAAAAATTACAGTCACCGAAGAAATACAAAAAAAAATTCTAAACTTTTTTTAAAATATATTCTATTACAGTAGTTATTTTCTATAAATAGTTTTTTTGTAAATATAAGTAATTTGAATTCATAACAAAAGTTTGTTTTATTTTTACATACAATAAAGATATGAAAATAGGGATTTTTTTTTTAAATCCTATAGCAACAAAAGCAAACTTTTTTCAGATAAAACTATTTTTCTTTAATTAGTAATTTGGAAGTAATAAAAATCAGATCTGCAGAACCCAGGCTCAAAATTCATGTTGACCGGTGTATCAATGTCCCCTGCATTACAAGGAAATGTCATCCGGATTTCGAGAAGGTAAAACTCTTTTCACTCAATGACCACAGAGAGGCAGTATAACCCCAGGGATCGGCTTCACTCGGCTTTTACACTTCCTGTATGCCCTTAGGGGAAGTTTTGACACTTTTAAAATGTTACCTGCGGTTTTGTGTGTAAACCTTAGTGCGGTGTTTGTACATATAGAGAAAATGGGAAAAGAAGACAAATTAAGGGAAATGCTAATAAAACTGATGGAGAAGATTTGTGCAGAGGATACTTTAACAGTTATTCCAATGCATGTTATATAGTGCATACCATACTAGCCCTTTAAACTGGGTCACTTATGAATTACACAGGTTCTTTAGCTGATTAAAACCAGATGAAATTCAGACTTGACTTCATCCAGCCACAGAACCTGTGTAATTCATTAAAACGGGGGTGGGTGTCCAAAGATGGACAAAGGAAGAACGATACAGGTTTTTGGGGCACGCTTGTAAAGATGATGTGATGGATGTAACAATGAGTGAGTTAAGAAATAATTTTTATTAGGCTGCACTTAAAAAATATGCATCAAATTATAGGCATCAGAAAAATTACATTTAATAGGGTATAATTTAGAGTACATAACTCATATACATAATAATCACAGTAAACAGGCGAAAATGTTTCACCTTTGGGGACCACCCCCTACCTGATGATGTGGATGAGAAGAAAGAGTGATTTGAAGGATTTAGGAGCAAGGAGTAGTCCGTCATGTGATGCCCGGTATTTTATATTCACCTCAGTATGTACGGCACCGGATATTCCCTACTAGTCGCCTGATGGGTACTAATCCGGCCAATTACTGCTTAGCTGCTGAGATCGGACGAGATCAGGCGGTACAGTAACGTATGGTCGTAAGTTCCGATGGGTGGAAAGACACGGGACTAACAATCTGAACTAAGTGTCACTTCTGCTTTCCAAAAGTGAAAGAGGACCACTCATTGTTACATCCATCTCATCATCTTTACAAGCGTGCCCCAAAAACCTGTATCGTTCTTCCTTTGTCCGTCTTTTGACACCCACCCTCTTTAATCAGTTTGGATGCTGAACTTCTTTGGGAGCTCCGCCATCCTAGTACCCCTTACAATTATTGTCATTAACGGTCATATGTTGGTTAACTTTCTACTGCCTTCTATCTATCTATCTATCTATCTATCTATCTATCTATCTATCTATCTATCTATCTATCTATAATCTCATTGTTCTTGCCTGTGACGATCCACCCCCCCCCTCTTCCAAATAATTCATTAGTACTCCAGTTTAATTTGATAAACCAACTTATACCGCATTCAGATTGCAAACCTGGGTCCAACCTGGGATTTTGAACCTGGGTCAGACCTTTTGCCACTGAAACCGGGTCACCCATATACACACTGCGACCCAGTTTTAACCCTTCTTTTTTAACCCTTTGAGTGTCAAGTGGTTTTGTGAAAACAGGTGTGAAAATTGCCAACAAACATTTTTATTCATCGTAATGACCTGTAATGTTGCCTTATATAGAAAATATCATTTTACACAACATTTTTTATTTGAATTTTTTATTACACATGTGAACAACGCTGTCATTTGTAGTGGATATTTTTGAACATCTCTCACCGAGGTGTTGTCACTCAAAGGGTTAAACCTGGGATGAAAATTTACATTGCTCGACCTGGGTTATTTGTGCAATGTGAAAGAGGATTTGGTGATACTGATAATATTGGTAAGACTTACAGCATCTGGCAAATAAAAAAAATATATGGGTAGAATTGGGGAAGACATTCTTCACATTTTTTGCTTTGTCCTGTAGTACCACAGCCACCGGAGCTATCCTCCTGGTTTTACGTAGAATAGATCAGATTCACTTTCGATCTATTCAATGTTCTTGTATTATAATTTTCGGTAGCATCCTAAAAGTCGTAAAAGACGTGGATCGGCGAATCCAAGTCTTTTTCCCGGGAAACGGGAGCTAATTCACAAATTTAGTCCCCGTTTTCGCAAATGCAGATTCGGTTTTGAAAGACCTGAATCTGCAACGAGAAGTCCCGGCAGAATACTACCTGTATTGAGTAGGTCTTGGATGATATTTCCGAGTATTGCAAATATCGACAACCATTGAATACCGCCCTTAAGCGGAAAACGCTTTCTACACTTATGTGCAAACCTTGTAAATAATCTTTACTGGCAGTTTAAATAAAAACTTTGCTTACTGACATTTTTTTTATGTAATTCTAAAATATTTTTTAAAAAGTACAAATTGTGGTATCTAGAAATACAAATGGGGTCCCGACACTGAACATAATGGCTTTATTAATATATGCCAGCACATGTAATACTGTAAAAGGTACCATTATCATTTTTATTGACATGTTTTCATTGCTAACAGGCAAATATTTCACTAACTTTCATTTAGTTTAATGATAGAAGTAACAGTTGCTATAGTCATCAGGCTCTGGAAATATATCATTATAGTTTTTTTCACTACGTCACAGGTGAGTTTATCAGAACGGAGTATTTTATTCTTACCGAGTCCTCTGTGCCCAGGCAGGGATCAGTAATGGACAGTCTGCAGCAGTGACCGGTGGTCTCTGGCCATCTGTGTGACGAGACAGAATGCTGCTGTCGGTCCTGAGGGCGCGTGTGATGTGGTGCTCCCAGGTAGGTCCAAATAAATGTATTTTAACTCTTGTTCTGACTGAGGGAGTAAGAGAATTCAGTTGTTTTAGGATATATAATAATCGATAGGTAAAAGAAAAGAGCTCTTGGTTTGTTTTTACAGGAATTACCAGGAATGGTTTGCCTTTTAAGCTGAGAACCTGACTGATTCACGTACAGTCAGTATGGCAAATACACCTGTCGACCTTCCCACCTGTCGACCCAACGGTGTCGACCTAAGTGGTGTCGACAATACGACCGTATCCCGACTGATTCACGTACAGTCAGTATGGCAAACACACCTGCAATGCTGGATTAGTAAACAACATTCTATTTACTGCTTAGTTATTCAAATAATCGTGTAGTATCGATGTGCACTGATTTTCTATTACATTTCAATGACTACATTTTTTATTTTATTTTTCCTAAATGATCCCGGTCATTATTTTTAGTTAATTTGTTTTCTGATTTATAGACTCATGCTTGCCTACTGTTGAAGAAGTATGTCAGGGAGATTGTGAAGGTGACACATAGGAGCGTGGGGATGCAGTCATTTGGTCTATAGCATGATGGTCTACAGTCATTTGGTTGACACCATTAGGTCGACATAGGAAAAGGTCGACATGGTTCTAGGTGGAAAGGTCATTAGTTCGACAGGTTGTTAGTTCGACAGGTCATTAGTTCGACATTGTATAGGTCGACAGTCAAAAGGTCGACATGGGGTTTTTCACTGTTTTTTGAGCCGACATGTGCCGACAGGCGGTATTTCATGCTCTACCATCCAATGGGGCGTGGTGGGAGAATAAAATTGTGTGCCGAGCGAAGCAAGGCACCATGCCCGACGCATTGCGAGCGCAGCGAGCGATGCAAGGGGATGCGGTGCACTTTAAACTGTGTCCATGTTGACTGTGTTGACATTCATGTAAAAAACATTGAAAAACCCCATGTCGACCTTTTGACTGTCGACCTAAACATTGTCGAACTAATGACCTGTCGAACTAACGACCTGTCGAACTAATGACCTTTCGATCTAAAACATTTCGACCTTTTCCCATGTCGACCTAGACCCATGCTGACCTTTTCCCATGTCGACCTAATGGTCTCGACATAATGACTGTCGACCATCATGCTGTAGACCAAATGATCCCAACCAGGAGCGTGGACATGTAGACGTGCCAGGGCTGTTTCATGTGTTCTGTTTTACACGTGGTTCCATATACAGTAAGTGGCCACAATCAGGGGCGGATCCAGGATAAAATGACAGGGGGGGCACCATGATAAAAGAGGGTTTAGGTGAGTGAGGGCCAGTGTTAGTGGTGCCAGTGTACATGCTAAGAGAGCGGCAGAGAGAGGGTGGCAATGGGATTAAAAATAGGCTCTGGCATTTAAAGTACGCAGGCCCACCATGGCAACAAAAGTGAAGGATGTAGTTGTGCGTGCGCCGAAGGCGCGCTCTGGAAAAGGGGGTGTGGCCACTCAACAGGGGGCATGTCCTTGAGTGGAGTGTACAACACCATATACAACTTCTACACATTATGCTACAAAATACTAGACCCCATTATACTTGCCCCTTACACATGATGCCAAATGGAATGAGCCAAAATTCAAACAATGCCACATGGATTGTGCCAAAATTTACATAAAAACACACAGATTGAGCCAAAATTCACAAAATGCCAAATGGATTAAGCCAAAATTCACATAATGCCAAATGGATTGAGCACAAATTCACAAAATGCCACATGGATTGTGTCAAAATTCACATAATGCCACATGGAATGAGCCAAAATTCACATAATGCCAAATGGATTGAGCCAAAATTCACATAATGCCACATGGATTGTGTCAAAATTCACATAATGCCACACGGATTGAGCCAAATTCATAAGATGCCATATAGATTGAGCCAAAATTCACATAATGCCACATGGATTGAGCCAAAATTCACATAATGCCACACGTATTGAGCCAAAATTCACATAATGCCACACGGATTGAGACAAAATTCACATAATGCCACACGGATTGAGCCAGAATTCACATAATGCCACACAGATTAAGACAAAATTCACAATACGCTTCAAAAACAGGGACATTGTCCACCAAAGGCGCGCATTAAACATTGACACCATAATGTCCATTGCACGTTAAGTTACACGGCATGATGTCCATTATGTATTATGCCAAACACCATAATGCCTATTAAAAATTATGCTACATACAGTAAGTGCTGCTTATCTACATGCTCATTGCCAAGGGTTCCATGCTCATTGCTAGAGGTTCCATGCTCGTTGCCATGTGGGATTACATGCTCATTGCCAATGGGGAATACATGCTCGTGGTAAATGGGGGACAGCCGCCGCCAGGCAGAAGTGATAGCCACTGACTGTGGCAGAGCCTGGCTGAATTTCGAGCACTGCAGGTCCCAGCTATTTGAAATAATACCCATTTCACACCAGAAAATGCATTCCCAGGTTGGCCCCTTTTACACCAGCCTAGTCCCTGCATTTTCTGGTGTGAGGGGGAGAGAAAACCACCCCTCCCCCCCTTTAACCAGTTATCTCATTTATATATCTTCGGAACTAACTGACCCATTTACATGAGACAAGTATCATATTGAAGAACTTTTGAGTGGGCTTTGAATGATTTTGGTCCAGTGAGTTTGGTTCCAGAGTAATTTGCCCTCAAAGAACATGAACAGCCATGAAATTACATTTAAAAAAAAAAAATCGATTTACACGCTATATCTCTGGAACCGATTGACCTATATGGACCGTCCTGGTACCATATTGAAGGCCCAGCGATTTGGAATTGAATGACATCAACCACAAGCTCCTGTGATGCCAGGGAGGGAACTGGCAGCCGTCGGAACCGGGTGGGGGTCGGAATTGACGGGTCCCATATTATCCTATGGGGAAAAAAGGTTACAGATTTGCCAGGCGATATCTCTGGTTCCCGGGGGGCTAGAGACATGGGGCTGGGCTCGTTGGAAAGCTCTGGTCCTCATCTACAAAATGAATGACAGGGGGGGCACGTGCCCGGGTGCCCCCCCCCTGAATCCGCCACTGGCCACAATAAATCTTATATAAAATCAGTGGTGGTTTTTACCTGTGGGCTGCAGCCCCCCCCCCCCCCCCCAGGTAAAATCCGCCACTGTGCTCAGCCTAAGTGAAGCCAGATGCAGTCTGTGAGACTGCTCCAGTCCTGGATATGTGTCGTAGGGTCGACAGCACTAAGGTCAACATGCATTGGGTCGACATGAGCCAAGGTCAACACAATCATTAGGTTGACATTGGCCAGGTCGACAGTCAAAAGGTCAACATGGGGTTTTTCCCTTTTCTTTTTACCCGAATGTCAACACAGTCGACAAGGACAACTTGCCATGCATCTGGCGCGGTGCCTCAGCCCAAGCAGCAGCTGCGGATGACAAGATGTAGTTCGCTTTCCATCTCCGACAGCTGACTACATTACAGTCACCATGCCTGCAGCTCTTGTGTACACGCCTTTAGTCCTAATATCTGCTACTGTATGTAACCTGATTATCCAGGCAAGCCAATTTAGCCCACTTTAATGGCATCTGTCTAATTTAGGATTTACCTTTTACTTTTTGAATGGATTAACTAGGCTCAGCTAGTTATTATGAGGCTTGCCTGTTAGACGCAGAAGATGTGCTTTGTCTGTCTGTGAGTGGCAGCGGCTGAGTAAGTGACACTGTTGTACCTTCTATATGGGGAAACGGTCATCTGTCAGATCAGACTTCTTCAGGTCGACAGTCATTAGGTCGACCCCGGAAGGTCAACTGGCCCCAAGGTCGACAGGGTCCATGGCTTAGAGATAATTGTAGAATATGGGAAATAGATAATGAAACCTTGGTGCCAGCAGGATCTTTTAATTAATCAGCGGTACTTATATGTTAGTTGGGCGCCCACTATAGTTAGTACGCTCATACCCCACACTGGAGTTGATTTTATATAGTGTGGCGAGCGTAGCAAAGCCCGCGAGGGGACGCAGAAAACTAAGAAAATAGCTTAGTGGGCGCCCAACTAACATATAAGTACCATCAAAGTTTAAAACATTAATTTAGACTTTTACATATACAAAAGTGTAGCAGCCCTCATTCAATGCCGGCACCCACCAGATCCTCTCCTCTGGCGAGCGCCGGTGATAGGGACTGGGACGCGCGTGCATCTTACATGCGTTCCAGTATCACGGCGGCTGGGTTAGGGAGGGGTCGGCGAGGGGGACGGGCGGCGATGGCGGGCGACGCAGCAGGGACCCGGGACAAGCTCTGTTGCCACAGGGCGCTCGAGCATCTCGTGAGCGCGCGGCCCTGGCGGTAGCCGGCCGCTGGCGGTGAACTAATAGATCTGGCGGTGAACTAATAGATCTGGCGGTGAACTAATAGATACAGTTCTGGTATAAATGATTGACAGTGTCTACTGCGACCCCTATGTCAACCCTTTTCAGATGTCGGACTGTCGAACTATAGTGGTCTACCTAGTCACTGCGGATGTAGACATTGTTGACCCATCGATGGACACCTTAGATGCAACCTGTTTTTTTACATAAATTCACTAAGCCCAGGATAATTCTGTAAAAATATAATTGGGAAATCCGGAACCATTGCAAAATGGCTCATCCTGGTATGTACAGATTATCCCTAAACTCCTAGAGTGTCCACAGGGTAATCCCATAAGCCAGTTAGTAAATGTAGTTCTATCAATGAACATCCGATGACGTCTCTACCAAAAATCGTTTTGCGCATTTATTAGGACTAAGGGGGTGATTCTGATTGAATCTGTCCCCAGTGCGAATGTGGGGATCAAGGGTGGGAGGGGGGGCGGACGGCCATGCGGGCGGCCTCTGGTGACTCACAAGGCTGCAAGTCAACCAGAATAAGGGTCTAAATCAAGACTCCGTATCCTTACTAACATGCTTCAGTAGATCTTCCTAGGTTATACCTATAATTATGGAGAACAAGCGAGCGACACTGTAGTTTAAAACACAGCTGCCTGGAAACATTCCGACCTTATCACATTGATGTTTCCTTAAGTAATAGATGTAAGGACAATTCCCTCTATACACCCAGATTGATGGGGCCTACACACCGGGTGATTTCTGGGCATTTTTTAAGCGATCTAACTAGATTGCTTCGAAAATGCCCGTACATTGCTCTGTGTGTAATGCACAGGCCCGCGCGTTGCTAATGCTTGGCAATTAATATCCAGCATTCTGGATGAATGAAATTAGCCACCGGTCACAGACAACATTCTCACTGACAGATTGCTCAGCGGACAGTAATGCTAATTAGCGTTACAGATCGCAGTCCCCATTATTATCAAGGCTTGGAACTCTCTGACAGAGGATGTAGTATTTGCTGACACAATTAATATATTTAAAAAAGGGTTGGACAAATACCTAGTGGATAAACAGATCCAGGGTTAGAACCATCTGGTTATGGTAAGCAGTGGCGTAGCTTGGTTTGGGCCCCCCCCGCCGTTAATGGGGGGGCGCCTCCCCCCCCCGGCCTCCCGTGCCCCCCTTCCATCGCCGCAGGCTTACCATTCTGTGCGTCCCGGCTCCCCTCCTGGCTTCAATTAATTCTTTGCAGACGGACCACGATAAAATGGCCGCCCCCATACCGCAGTCAATTTCAGAGAACTGTCTGCTTTATGGGGTGGCCATTTTATCGTGGTCCGTCTCCATAGGATTGATTGAAGCCAGGAGGGGAGCTGGGACGCGCAGACAGGTAAGCCTGCAGGGGATGGGGGGCGGGGGCATTACTATAGCACCGCAGCCCCCCGGCGCCCCCACATGCACAGCGCCCCCCGCGACCGCGGGGGCTGCGGTGCTATAGTTACGCCCCTGATGGTAAGTAGGGAGAGCAGTGTGCAACACAATGTCAATCTCCACCGAGATTTTGCAGGCGGGATTCAATGTCCCACCTGGCGCAGGTCGAGAAGAAGGCGTGGCCACAAGAAGCGGCCGGGAATCGCGAGCTGCGCCCGAGAGCTCATCAATTCCCGGCTGTTCTCAGCAGAACAAGTCTGACTGCTTGTGAAGTCGGGCTCGTTCTAAGCTTATTTTAAACAGGTCGAACTTGATGGAGGAACCTCTTTATTCAACCGTACTTACTATGTTACTAAGGGCTTGATTCATTACCGCTTGCTACGCAGCGGTCGGTCACTGCCTAGTGAGCTTCTTCACACTTCCCGCTTGCGTTCCCAGGGGACGCCCATAAAACGTAGGGTGTTAGCTAGCTCCGGCCACTTTGTTGTATTTCATGGCCATGAGAAGGTTCCCACGAATAGTTAATGCTGACCCCATCCTGAGATGAGAAAGGGGCCCATTTACTATAGGAGCGCATACACAATGCGATCGGGGTGGAATCTACTGCCCAGGATCACAATGTGCAGTAATGTCAGCGGGGGTCCCGGTCGCGTTTCCGACAGTCGGGATCCCGACAGTCATTTACCCAACGTCGGGATCCCGCCTGTCAAAACGCCAACAGCCGGGTGCCCGACGGCCACACGCTATTTTCCCTCGTGGGGGTCCCCCATAGAGGGAGAATAGAATAGGTGGCTCGTGTAGCGAGCGCAGCGAGAACGCAAGGGGCTTTTTTGCACTCGCCACGCTGTCTGAGTATGGGCAGTCAGGATCCCGACGTCGGGCTAATGACTGTCGGGATCCCGACTGTCGGAGCCCCATACCACACCCGTCAGCGTGATCTATGTTCTGGCAGATGCAGGGACAGGAGCTCTGTAAACTGCTCGGCTAGGTGATGGGGGTTCTGCGCATGTGTGGTCAGCGCTGACCCCTGGTTGACCTGTGCTGACCCCCAGCTGGCCTGCTCTGACTGCACTGCCTCGCCAGCAGTGTGGTAATTAGCCCATAGGCTACAATGGATTACAGCCAGAGAATGGCGGTAGCTACGGGACAGGAGGAATCGCAGCAATGCTTCCTGATATTAGTACATCGGAAACCTATGGGGATGGGACTGCTGGCGGGACAGGAGGAATCGCAGCAGTTATCGGAGATTCCTGCCACCGTCTCTCTGTCTGTCGGTACTTAGTATTTGCGGCTTACTCGTAAAAACAAGTGTTTTCAGGGAATGAACCACAAATATTAAATGATAGATGGGCCCCTAAACCAGAGAACAGAACCCTCCTGAATTTACCTCATCCGAAGCCGGTTCGATGAAGTTCGATCTGTTATGTCATTTTTTCTAGTCCAGGACGAGTCCGAACATCGTCATCATGCTGACGAATTCGCGTGAGACCCAGATTCTATATAATGTGTCATGTAAAATGATAGGGGTGTGCCATGTGTGCCGTATAATTCCTGGGGTGATCCAAGTGTGTTGTATAATTCATGGGGTGCTGCTTAATCAACCGTATAATTCCGGGGGTGCTTTTTATTATGCAGGGGAGCCACCATGTGTGCCGTATCAATCCAAGAGTGAAACCATCTATGCTGTATAATCTCTGGGGTACTGCTAAGTGTTCAGTATCAGTCCAAGGGGCTGCTATGGGTTCAATATCAGTCCAAGCGTGCGGCTATGTGTGCAATATCAGTCCAAGGGTGCAGCTAAGTGTGCAATATCAGTCCAAGGGTGCTGCTATGTGTGCAGTATCAGTCCAAGGGTGCTGCTATGTGTGCAGTATCATTCCAAGGGTGCTGCTATGGGTGCAGTATCAGTCCAAGGGTGCGGCTAAGTGTGCAATATTAGTCCATGGGTGCGGCTAAGTGTGCAATATCAGTCCAAGGTGCGGCTAAGTGTGCAATATTAGTCCATGGGTGCGGCTAAGTGTGCAATATCAGTCCAAGGTGCGGCTAAGTGTGCAGTATCAGTCCAAGGGTGTGGCTATGGGTGCAGTATCAGACCAGTGTTGGTGCCGCCCACTCGTGTCACTTCCAGTTACCTTGGTGCAACCTTTTGGCCTAAATCAATATTGTGAGGTGTTCAGAATAGACTGGAAATTAATGTTATTGAGGTTAATAATACTATAGGAACAAAAAACCCTCAAATTATCTAATTTATAACCTCCCATCCTGGGCCCCATTTATGTCTGGGACCAGGACAGGAGGTTTGGCAGTCCGTATCCGTACGGACTGCCAAACCCAATGCACCTTACACTTTGCACTTTGGACACCAGGACACTTTATGGACGCATCAGACTCCTCCATAGAAAGCCATCTGCATTGGTGCCGCAGAACTTCACTGGAAGCATAGCCCACCGCAATTCCCATCTATGGTGAGAAAAAGCCCATTTATTTGTGCAGAAAATATTTCAGTCCATCTACAGCCTGGTGAAAAATTGTAAATTTGCTTCATATGTATGTCAATTTTTTATGCCAATTTTTATGTCATCATTTTACGTTACCTGTCATGTCACAATAAATCATAAAAAAATGTATTTGTGCATCTAACATCTTCTTAAGGGGGTTGCGCTCAGTTCAAACATAAACTTGATTTGTAAAGATTTCTCTATACATACATCAAAGGCTAACTACTCCTCACCTCTATGAGGTGAAGTACCGCCAGTAACCACTAGAGTGAAAGCAATTTTTGCAGGGAAACTGATCTGTTTCAAACTTGATGGATATGGAGAGCGAGAGCTTTGAAGACAGAGTGTCCCATTTACGGCTTCGCCCATTACCTTCACGCTGGTCCACGCTGCATTGCAGGCCCACTGCTTGTGTCATCTCTGGCTGTGGATCATGGCGTGATGTCCCCTGTGTTCCCCTGCACCCCCTTGGGCCTTCCGCGGCATCCCTTGCCAGTTCCACGCTGGGCCCATGCTGCATGGGTGCCACATGACACCTGGGGTCAGCTGACAGTGTGGGCCAATCCTGCTGTCTGCTGGCCTGAACTCTGACCTATACACTTGTGTCTGAACAAAGGTATTCTCAGGTTCTGATTGATGCTGCGCCTTGCAGCCAATCACGGACAGGCAAGGGGGATATAGTTCAGGGTTCTGGCCCTGCCTCCCTGCCTTGAACAATTATCATTCTGTTCCTTGAGTTCCTGCTCCTGTGTCAAAAGTTCCTAGGCTCCAGGCTACCCAGTGCTCCCAGCATTACCATCTCTTGTGTCCTGCTGCTGCTGCTGATCTGGTTAACCCTTCACCTGCCAGTCACTTATTCCATCCCTGCGGTAGAATGCGCCCAGCCATCCCCAGCAGAGGTCACCGCTGGTCCTGGCTAGCTATCCCTGCTAGCTCACAGGCTAGTCCCCTATATTGGCTCCCAGACCAAGTTTCCCATCCTTTATCCTCTGTACCTGTCAGCTTGTACCAGAGGACCAGGGCAGGGGGCTCGCCGGGCGCAGCTAAGCCCACCAGCAAGTTAGACTCCGTGCCCCTATTCCTGGTCTCCGCCAACCCTCTGGTCCAGCTGTTCCCTGGTATCCCAGTGTATACCCTCACCATACATTAAACCACCATTCTTCCGGTTCCCAGCGCCTTCCACTCATCCACCACAGTCACAACAGGGAACACAGCAAACAAAGCGGGGGACCAGCGGTTCTCCAAGATGTCACCGCCGAATGGAGAGGCAAGAAGCCACTCAGCAATGGGTGATAAAGTATCTCCCCCCACTACTGATGTCAGTGTCTCTCATGACCCAGTATGTACCTGCTCTAGCAAACTCAGGGTCAGCAGGAAATTTAATATCCCAAGATCTCATCACCAAATTGCAAATTCCCCTGTTTTCCAAGTCTCCACAGTTGTATCTCACCGCGGTGGATGGTGGATGAGTACAGACCCCCTATAGAATCCGTGAGTATAGACCGTGCCCCCTTTTGTTAGGCCACACCCCCCCAAAAGATCCTTTGCGCCTTTAGCTGCTAATGAATGAAAGTTTGGAGGTATAGTATGAAGGTACCTGCCTGGAGAACCCTAATCCCCTCTGCACTCTTCTGTGTTCTTGAATATTTATTGTTGATGTTTTTTATAAGCAATGAATTAATATGGATATATAACTAACATTGTAGTATTGCAGCCAGAAGTTGTCATCTCTGTATATATAAACAGCCTCTGATAAGCATCTGTGTGTCTCTTCGGGCTAATCTCAGGAACCATTGGATGGCTTTTGATGCTGTTTTCACATTTCTATAGAATATTTACCAACTAAGGTTTAGATCACAGTGCATAATTATTATTATTATAATTTTATTTATAAGGCGCCACAAGTGTTTCGCAGCGCCGTACAAAGGAACAATACAGGGAGACAAAGCTTGGCATAACATTGAATAAATAACAAAAATACAGTACAAATAAAGAGCGCCACAGTTCAATACACATTACAGCTTGGATATAAGTAGTGAGGACTCGATCAACATACAACTAGGGGCTAGATGCCAATGATGGAGATGAGTATGCGGACAAAGATGGTCACTGAGTTTTGGAGTTTAGGAGAGCTGTGAGTGAAATGTGAAGAGAAGAGGGCTTTGACAACAGGAGGGAAGAGGGTCCTGCTCGGGGGAGCTTACAATCTAGTAGGAAGGGGAGACAGACAGATTACAAGAGGTGCAAGCAAGTGGGTGGTGGTTAGATAGCAGGATGTAAACAGGCAAGGGGTTGGAGAACCATCTGGTTTATGCAGTGGAAGGGTATGCTTTGATGAATAGGTGAGTTTTCAGTGCCCGTTTGAAGCTTTGCAAGGTCGGGGAGAGACTAATGGAGCGAGGGAGTGCGTTCCACTGAAGGGGTGCAGCACGGGCAAAGTCCTGTACTCTAGCATGGGAAGCAGTGATCAGGGTGGAGGAGAGACGACAGTCGTTGGCCGACCATAGAGGGCAGGAGGCTGTATGAATGAAGATGAGGTTAGAGATAAATGGAGCAATGGAATTAGAGATGGCCCTGTATTTGAGTGTGAGGTGTTTGAAGAGGATTCTGTAGGGGAATGGAAGCCAGTGCAGATTTTGTTGAAGGGGATTTTGTTGTCATAGATTAATAATACATTAATCTATGACAAAAGGGAGCCGAGCAATGATGAGTTTAGTGAAGCAAGTCAGCTCACAGCAGGGCCGAAACTAGGGTTTCCGGCGCCCGGAGCAAAGCAGTCAATTGAGGGGGGGGGGGGGGCAAATGACTGCCTTGCCCCTGGTGCCGGAGGCTGAGAGACCCCCCGTGCCCACATACTGTACCTATGTGCAGCAGGGTCCGGGGACGGGCAGCGGGGGTCCGGGGATGGGCAGCAGGGTTCCGGTCTGGGCAGCAGCGGTTCCGGTACGGGCATCAGGGGGGTCGGGCAGCGCCACGGCGGCTTTCACTTGTAGCAAGCTGCGCTATTTGCCTGGCAGAGGGAAGCGCTGCTGATTTTGAAAAGACTTGCCGGACGCTGATTGGCTGAGAGAATTTAGCCAATCAGCGTCCGGCAAGTCTTTTCAACATCTGTTTCCCACCCGGAAATTAGCGTAGCT
Source organism: Crinia signifera (assembly GCF_055691185.1). Lineage (NCBI taxonomy): Eukaryota > Metazoa > Chordata > Amphibia > Anura > Myobatrachidae > Crinia > Crinia signifera. The sequence goes on along the minus strand of NC_139228.1, from coordinate 80,787,168 downwards.
TGCTTCCAACTGCCGCTACGCCCGTCCGCGGACCCCTGCTGCATGTCCACGGACCACCGCTGCCTGGACCTGACAGCGCCCCCCCCATGCAGTGCCTGGAGCGCGTGACCCCCCAGAGCCCCCCCCTAGTCACGGCCCTGCTCACAGGCAGAGCTAGGTGGTTTGCCTGCTTTCTACTATGATAAATTAGTCCTTTTTACGTCTCTCTCTCTCTTTCTCTATATATAAATCTGCTGGCTAATGGTAGCCATACACGGTGCGATTTACGGGTGCGATGCTCCTGCGCACACCTCATCGCAGAGCACACAGAGGGGTATATTCAATGGTTTTTGCGAGCTGCGACAGCGAACAGTGCAGACTGCTCACTATCACAGCTCGCACGGTCAGTATTTAACTGACCCCCCTGCACACACCGTTTCCCTGTCGCTAGGTTTTTGCAGCGACGATGAAACGGCATGTGCGCCTGCTAAAACAGCGAGGCTCGTGGCTTAATGCTGCGGGCTCCATGCATTAGCCGCGAGCCTCGCTGTTTGGGGGAATCCTCGCTGTCCTCTGACATCGAGGGTTCCCCCAGAACGTTGAATAGGCTGAGCGGCCAACCTGGGGGACACTTGTTTTCGGCAATCCCCATCATTTAACCCCCTCGGCAGCCGCATTGAATACGGGCCAGTTTTTAAACTAGATCACATAGCCTCTGGTTCAACAGCATGCAATGTGTGATGAGATGAGATGCGATCTAGTGTAAAACGCACGGTGCGCATTGCCCCCGGTATCGACACCTTAACTGTGTTACGCTTTTCCATGTGTCTGCTCTTCAGAGTTTCATTTTTACCGTCCTTGCATAGATTTATCTTTCTTTTTATTGTTACAAACCTTCCATCTTTGTAGTGCCCCGAATCTGGACTGCATGTGTGTCCCGAAAAGGGGACGTGACCTCTGGCAAAAATGGGGCATGGCTAAGCAAAATATCCACGATTGCAAAGCCACGCTCCCATTTTGCCATTGTGGGGGTACGGCCAGCGCTCTGAGTTGGACAGGGGGACTGCCAACTGCCCACCCCCCATCGTGGGACACTGCCGGCCCTAGTTGTGACGCAGGATAGTCCCAAAAAAACAGGATTGTCCCGTGAAAATGGTGACAATTGGGAGGTATGCTTTTATACTGTGTATGTCTATGCATTATTTGATTAATAAAAAACAGACAGTTTAAAAAAAAAAAGGCAAAAAAGGGCCTATAGTAGCATTTGCCGGCATGTATAATCCCTATTCACAAGTGCAATGCACATTGCTCTTTAAATGGACTTCCATTTGTGTAGAAATTACTTTAATTGCTGCTATCATTTGGCTGCATTGTTTATATGCTGTACCCTAGTTGCCATTTACGCAGCTACAGAAAATGATTTATTTTTACATTTTGCCACTACTGTTATTTCCCCACAAGTGAATGCTACTTAACACCATTCTTAGTCAGTAAGCAGAAGATGAGGGGCTTATTTTCACACATACAGAACAATGAGGGGCATTTAGAAAAAGTGTTATTTGAGGTAGTTTCTGAAAAAGTTGCATACTGATGGGAAGTGTTGCCAAGTTACATGACATTTGTAGACAAAGATGTGACATTTTTGTTACTGGGTTACAAACGCAGAAAACCGTGGTCCTGCTGTGGAATTTGTCATTGAGGAATGTACTTTGGGAGGCAAACTGTTCGCAATGAAGGAAGCTGCACTCCAGGTAAAGATAAAACGCTTCTTTTAGAGTTCGGCGTAAATGCGGCTGGAAAGTGCAACTGTGCATCCCGGCAAAATAAAGTTCTTATGGGGAGGGGCCCTAGATTGCTCATCCTCAACACGATGCTAGGTGCTAGCTCCTGAGACTTGTAGTGCAGCAAGCTGAAGGAGCGTGCACACTCTAAGGAGGTTATTCTGATCACTCAGAAAGGCACAATCACTCTCTAATGGACAAAACGATATGCACTGCAGGTGGGGCAGATGTAATATGTGCAGAGAGAGTTAGATTTGAGTGTTTTATTGTTTCTGTGCAGGGTAAATACTGGCTGCTTTATTTTTACACTGCAATGTACAGGTAGATATAACTTTGAAGTACACCCCCACCCAAATCTAACTCTCTCTGCACATGTTACATCTGCCCCACCTGCAGTGCATATGGTTTTGTCCATTAGAGAGTGATTGTGCCTTTCCGAGTGATTCAGAATAAACCCCTAAATACAAATGCTAAACCTATCATCTATATATAGGTCTAGTGTCCGCGAGTCTCCGACACACTGCCATCTGCTGGCAGAGAGTAGTTTCACATCGCTTTTTCACACATGCACAAACACAGAAGGTAGCAGACTAGCTTTCAAAGCTTTTGCTTCGAGCGGGCTTAATAGTAAATAACATTGCTATATTGCAATTCAGAGGTTCCTAGCATAATGATGGCCATTATTATGGGCCTGCCCACCGCGCCCAGGTGACCTTTATCAGGCAGGTCCATAACATTACTATGGGACAAGTCCAGGTTACAAGACCCTCCAAACCAGCCCACGGCATCACATTGGTGTCAACTTAAAGTGATAGTAAAGGTAGTGATGGTAAAGGTAGTGATAGTAAAGGTAGTGATAGTAAAGGTAGTGATGGTAAATGTAGTGATGGTAAAGGTAGTGATAGTAAAGGTAGTAATAGTAAAGGTAGTAATGGTAAAGGTAGTGATAGTAAAGGTAGTGATAGTAAAGGTAGTGATGGTAAAGGTAGTGATGGTAAAGGTAGTGATAGTAAAGGTAGTGATGGTAAAGGTAGTGATGGTAAAGGTAGTGATGGTAAAGGTAGTGATAGTAAAGGTAGTGATGGTAAAGGTAGTGATAGTAAAGGTAGTGATGGTAAAGGTAGTGATAGTAAAGGTAGTGATGGTAAAGGTAGTGATAGTAAAGGTAGTGATGGTAAAGGTAGTGATAGTAAAGGTAGTGATGGTAAAGGTAGTGATAGTAAAGGTAGTGATGGTAAAGGTAGTGATAGTAAAGGTAGTAATGGTAAAGGTAGTGATAGTAAAGGTAGTGATGGTAAAGGTAGTGATAGTAAAGGTAGTGATGGTAAAGGTAGTGATAGTAAAGGTAGTGATAGTAAAGGTAGTAATGGTAAAGGTAGTGATAGTAAAGGTAGTGATAGTAAAGGTAGTGATGGTAAAGGTAGTGATGGTAAAGGTAGTGATGGTAAAGGTAGTGATAGTAAAGGTAGTGATAGTAAAGGTAATCTGAACCCTCATGGAGGGAAAATCGGGCAGCAGGAGCCGGGCAGCGGCTTCAGCGCCATAATACTATCTACTGTATATGGTGATATGAGCTGGGAAATTGGTTACAAATGATAAACATATAGAACACAGGTCTTCAACCTGTGGCCCTCCAGATGTTGTGGAACTACATGTCCCAGCATGCCCTGACAGTTTGGCATGCTCTTATAGGAAATAATGTGGCAATGCATGTTGGAACATGTAGTTTCACAACATCTGGAGGGCCACAGGTTGAAGACCCATGTTATAGAACAACCACACATTACCTGATGTAAGCTCAGCAGCCATATATTTAGATAGACAGTCCGGAATGAATCAGACTGAGTTCAGCTGAAAGGAGTGCAATGTGTCTGTAAACCATATTACTATAGTGGGGAACTATACAGTACGTGTTACAGGGCTAATACACTAACACAGCATGGATTTAGCTTTTGATAATCAGCAGTTTTGAATAGCCAGCAAAAATTATCACCCCCATATAGGGAAGACTTAATTTTGCATATTAACATTTTTTGGACTGCCAGAATAAAATAACTATCACTGTTGGAGCACATTATAATTAATCTATGATAAATGTAAACCCTATATACATTTGTGCCAGAAGTGAGATTATCAGACAAGAGAGTATTAACTGTTTACAAAAATAAAAACAGTATCTACAGCTCTGGGGACAATTTGTAATAAATGTAACCAGCAGAATATCAACACTGTAACATATACTTGGACACAAATTGTATCAATAAAGCACACAAGTTTTTTGCAACATCAAACAGCACGAAAAAGTGATAACTCTTTCTGATATAAAATACAGGGAAAGAGTGGTATATTATGACACATTTGAAGCATACAGGGACACTTTAACCCTGCAAAGTTAGGACTGAGTGGAGCAGCGGTCATTTTAATTTGAAACTACATTTTTCTGATCTTCATTTCTTTCTATCTTTTTTTAATATTTCACCAATTTTAATATCATTAAAAGTTATATTTTATGAGTTATTATTAGACTTTTAGTGCACCTATACCATACTTACCTTTTCTTGCCTCAAATAATGCTGTAGAAGTCCAGTCCATTGGTTCTGCTGCAATAATCCAGTCGAGTGATACTGCTGTATAAGTCCAGTCCAATGATACTGCTGCATAGGTCCAGTCGAGTGATACCGCTGTATAGGTTCAGTCCAGTGATACTGCTGTATAGGTCCAGTCCAATGATACTGCTGTATAAGTCCAGTCCAATGATACTGCTGCATAGGTCCAGTCGAGTGATACTGCTGTATAGGTCCAGTCCAGTGATACTCCAGAAACATAATGGAAATCCAAAATTTGGTGGATAAAATACTGAAAGAACAAGAACCACTTCCCCCTAGTGCTGAAGCTGCTGCCACTAGTCATGACATAGAACATGAAATGCCATCAAAGTCATCTGCTAAGGCCGATACCCAATGTCATTGTAGAGGGCATGTAAAATCCAAAATGCCAATGTTCAGTAACACGAACATTGGCAGCAGTATAAGCTGTCATCAAAAACACAACAAACAACTCAGCCTTCTAAAGACATAGTATCACAAATCCCCAAGGAGAGTCCAAGAGTGTTGGTGGTTGCGATGCCTGACCTTCCCATCACTTTACGTGAAGATGTGGTTCCTTCCACCATTTGCAGTACACCCTCTACATATGCTGGAAGGATTACCCACAGTCTAGTTCCTAAATTTGAGATTGAAGGTGTCACTGTTGAAGTACACCAGGAGGAGAATATTGATGTAGTTGGCACTGAGGAGGAAGTTGACGAGGAGAATGCTGATGGTGATGTGGTTCGTTTAATGAGGCACTGGACAAGACACTTGTTGTCCATGAGAAAAGCCCATCACCATGCCTGGGCAGAAGACCAAAAAATCTACCTCTACGGTCTTGAATTTTTTTTATCCATATATATATATATATAGCTTATATAAAGCTGCAATAAGCAGGGGTAAGGACGTTGGCCAACTAGAGACATCCTCCCTTGTGTGTCACCTGAAGCAGGTTCACTGTTTATTTCAGAAACTGTGGCTAGGACCGTAAACAGTCCAGGGACACCTAAATCCCTTGATCCTGTTGTATCCAAGCACCTGAAAACCACACCAGCAAGTCCCTTCTCGGCAATTTCCTCCTCGATCCGGATCAGAGGTTGCCATGCAAGCCATGTCACTGGCATCACTGACTCCTCTTCTATCCTGGATTCCTCCGTATGATCCTAAAGTGCTACGCCTACTGCTGCTGCCTGGAGTAGTTCATCGTCCCAGAAGGGAAGTCTGGACACCACTACTTCTTTCACTAAGCAATTGACCAACAGTCTTCTGCGATGAGGACGAAGCATGACAGCAGTAATCTTATGGCAAAGCAGATAACTGCGGCCTTGACAGCTATGTTGGTGTTAGATGTGCGTCTTGTGTCCGCCATCAGTGGAGTGGGATTTAGATGATTGATGGAGGTATTGTGTCCCCGGAACCAAATCCCTCCTAGATTCCACTTCACTAGGCAGGCGATACACAGGATGTACAGAGACGTCCGAAAAAGTGTCCCTGAAAAACTCCACTTAACCACAGACATGTGAACAAGTGGTACAGGGAAAACTAAGGACTATATGACTGTGACAACCCACTGAGTAGATGCATCACCTTCCACAGCAGCAGCATCTCCTGCACGCCAGCTCCTTCCAAGGCAGGCTACGCTGTGTATCACCGGTTTCACTAAGAGGCACAACGCCGACAACCTCTTAGAGAAACTGAGGGAAATCATTGCGTAATGGCTTACCCCTCTTAGACTCTCCAGTGGATTTGTGGTATTGGACAATTCCAATATCATTGTGCGGGCATTATATATGGGCAAATTCACTAAAAAGTGACAGGGGCGTGCCGGAGATTCTTGCGGTGGCCCGCAAAATTGCGGGATACCTTTGCCATTCTGCCACAGCCTGCCAAAGTCTGGAGCATCGGCAAACCCTCCTGAACCTGCCCTGCCATCACCTTAAACAAGAGGTTGTGATGCGCTGGAACTCCACCCTCTATATGCTGCAGAGGATGGAGGAGCAGCAAAAGGCCATTAAACCTATACAGCCACCTACGACATAAGCAGAGGAGCGGGGCTGCACCTGACTCAAGCGCAGTGGAAGTTAGTTCTGACACTGCCAGCTTGGACTAAAGCATTGCGATTCTGCAAAGCATGTTGCTCTTGTGGATGAAGCCCTCCATACGCTTTGCCAGGATACGAGGGTGGTCAGTCTGTTACAGTCAGAGGAATACATTTTGGCCACAGTGCTCGATCCTCGGTTTAAAGCGTATGTTGTGTCTCTGTTTCTGGCAGACACAAGTCTACAAAGGTGCAAAGACCTGCTGGTCAGGAGATTGTCATCTGAAGGGGACCGTGACACGGCCCCAGCTCCTCCTTCATTTTCTCCCACACCTGTGGCTGTGAGGAAACAGCTGCGATTTGCCACACAACCCGCTGGCGGGGATGCAGGGCAGGCAGGAGGGAGTTTGGACATCTGGTCTGGACTAAAGGACCTGGCAACGATTTCCAATGTGTCTACTGTTGCTGCATTGAAAAAATGGTGGAGAATTACTTTGGTGACATCATCCAAGTAGACCTATCAGACAGTCCTTACCTGTACTGGCAGGAAAAAAGGCAGTTTGGAGGCCCCTGTACAAACTGGCTCTATTGTCCCCCCTCCAGTGTGTACTCCAAAGGAGTTTTTAGTGCAGCGGGCAACCTGGTCAGTGAGCGGCGTAGAAGGTTGCTTCCGCAAAATGTGGAGAAGATGATGTTTATAAAAATGAATGATCAATTCTACAACGAAGACCAGGAATTGCCTCCAGAGACTACAAAGGGACCTGTGATTGTGGAGTCCAGGGGGGACGAATTGATAATGTGTGAGGATGAGGATGTACACACTTAAGGATGAGGACGATATCTTGCCTATGTAAAGACAGCTTATACTGGGAGGGATGAATTGCTTCTTTTTTTTTGTGGGGGGCCCAAACAAATCAATCAATGCAGCCACAGTCGTGTGGCAGACCCTGTTGCTGAAATGATTACTATGTCAAAGTGTGCATTTTCTATTTGCACAACATAAGGGTGGTTAAGAGGGCCAAGGACAATTCCATCTTGCTTTTTTTTTTGCATTATGTGATCTTTGGGCCTACTTTTTTAAACTGTCATCCTGTCTGCCGCTGCAGTGCCACTCCTATATGGGCCACGTGTTTGTGCCCCACACTTGTGTCGCTTATCATAGTCAGGGAGTTACACTCTCCCTTTCACTTGTCACCACAGCAGAGACTGAGATTTTTAAATAAATGGGTTTCTGGTTTGAAAATACAGTTTAAGTTCTTTCATGCATGCACACCTACGCAGCCTCAGGCCCTACCTAAAATGTGTTATCTCTGCAATTGCACGTTTCAGTCCACGATGACCAATTTGAGGATTTGAACATCAGATATCTTTGAAAGCAAGGCTGCCTCTTCCCTGTGAGCCAGCGGGGAGGAGGAGACAACAGTTTCTGCCACCTGGGCCAGGTGAACCATGTAGCGTGAGTGTGTCGGTAGGGCAGGTAGTACACGTCCCGGAAATGAAATGTTGGGAGGGGTAGGGCATGTAGAAAATGTCCAGGAAATAATTGGAAGTGAACGTATATCCTTGGAGAACAAGGTAGGTTAGCTTATATATATAGGAAGTTTGTGGGAGCGAAGGGAAGGAGGGGGGTGGGGGGGGGGGGGGGGGGGTACCACTGGCCTACACTCACACCTATACCTAATATAGCTCCGGCCATACCGAAGGAAGAGTGTATTACTTTCAGAAAGCCAAACACACGAGGCATCCTTAGTTGTAGCAAGTTTTCCCAACTAGTATATTATAGTCAGGGCTTAAAGTGTTCCTGGAGAGGGGGTGGAACGCATTTCCATCTGCCACCTAGTTCCACCCCCTCCTCTTCCGCAGACAGAACCATTACCAATTATAATCTGCTAGAATTACTGTGAAGGACCAAAGTGGAGGCTGAACTAGTTCCACCTCACCACCCCGTACCTCTGAATTTCCATGGGGATTGTTGTATCTAAGAGGAAGTGGCCACATTCCATAATGCATCTTATGTTCAGTAACCACAAGCATAGCCGCCCTGTGTAAGCAGTGCTGACCGTACCGCGCTGTCATTGGCTGCAGTGCTGACCATACTGCACTGTCATTGGCTGCAGTGCTGACCATACCGCACTGTCATTGGCTGCAGTGCTGACCGTACCGCACTGTCATTGGCTGCAGTGCTGACCATACCGCACTGTCATTGGCTGCAGTGCTGACCGTACCGCACTGTCATTGACTGCACAGCTGACCATACCGCACTGTCATTGGCTGCAGTGCTGACCGTACCGCACTGTCATTGGCTGCAGTGCTGACCGTACCGCACTGTCATTGGCTGCAGTGCTGACTGTACCGCACTGTCATTGGTTGCACTGCTGACCGTACCGCACTGTCATTGGCTGCAGTGCTGACTGTACCGCACTGTCTGTGGCTGCACTGCTGACCATACCGCACTGTCATTGGCTGCACTACTGACTGTACCACACTGTCATTGGCTGCACTGCTGACCATACCGCACTGTCATTGGCTGCACTGCTCCTCCTAATCCGGTAACCAAGACGTGCCTCGTCTTGTACATTAAAGTAACAAACTAACTGCTATTTGCTGCTGAACTATTTTACGTTTTAATAGTTCTCCAATTAAGTGCTTCAATATGTTTACAAAACTCCTAACCTGATAATATCGTCAGTTGCCGAATTGGAGGCAGCTTTGTCGCTGGGAGCAGAGCTAGTGGTGGTAATGCTGCCATAATTGTCAGCTCATTTGCAGAATATTTAGCTAAGCAGTGAGCCAGATGAGAGGAGTTAATGAGCGCAGCTTCAGCTGCAATTAGGGAAGCAGAAGTACAGCTCAGGCGGAGCTGCTGCACAGTATCCCTGTGCCTCAGAGGCAAAGGACCCAGAAGGGCTTATTGGATAAGACGCCTGATCTGCACTGAGCCAGAGATGTCACTTCTGTTGTATTGTTGGGGTAACTTATCTAAATTCTCTGGGGGGCCGGTTCAGACCTGCTCGCTGATGGTGGGCTCTGTGCATGCAAATTGACCCCCAGCATTTCATGGGTTGTGCCCACAAAAATGGTGGGCGTAGCCACAACACTGGGAGTGCCCGGCACAATGCAAGTATTCAATGACCTGCTATGAGCGAGTGCATGACGCTGGTGCCCGACTGGAAAACGCAAAAATCCTTGCAGCCGGGGTCATGTGGCAGCTGCGAGCGGCAGGGACATGAGAAATCAGTAAGTAACTATCAAATGATTTCTCCTCTGTGTGTGTGTGTATTTGTACACATCCGTACGTGTCCCTGCACAGGGGTGGGTAAGGCCGGAGAGGGCCGGCTTCGGTGGCAGGGCGTTAACCTGCTCACTGGGCTCCGAACACACGCAGGCCTGAATCTGGCCCAGGAGATAAGCAGGCTGTAGGAGCAGGGCCGGTGCAAGGCACCGGAGCGCCCCAGGCAAGTCGGGGTGGGGGCGCCCCGGTGTCTGCCGCCCGGGTACCTGTCCTGCGGCGCTGTGCGTATATAAAGCTGGCAGCGGCAGCGGGTGGTCCCTGCAGTCAATAAGAAATAATGAGCGCTATCCGCCGGGCTATGCGGAAGCATTTCCAAAACAGAAGCGCTTCCGCATAGCCCGGCGGATAGCGCTCGTTATTTCTTATTGACTGCAGGGACCCCCCGCTGCCGCCGCCGCCAGCTTTATATACGCACAGCGCCGCAGGACAGGTACCCGGGCGGCAAGGGGGGCGAAATACTGCCCTCCAGTGGCCGGCGCCCTAGGCAAATGCCTAGATTTGCCTAGTGGTGGCGCCGGCCCTGTGTGGGAGCAAACCAAAGCACCTGAAAGAGATCCTAAAAACTTGGACTGTTCGGCTGAATCCCATTAGATACGAAGGAGGAGGATTGCTGCTGCTATAGTGTGGAAACGCCAGGGAGGGAGCCCGGACTTGTGCATGTTTGTACACAGCCCTGACGCTTGTCCGGATGTCCTGCAGGTGCAGCTTATAGACTCATACCGCCTTCACATAGCAAATGGTGGGTCAGCTTATGTCCCCACTCTACCCCCAATACCTACCTCCAATCTCTGTCTTCACATCGCCTTCTCTCCATCTCCAGGGAGTTTGTAACAGATCAGCGTCCCTGCAAAAAATACTTTCACCTTCTGTTATATCTTTGAGCACACAAAGGAGTAATTTTGTCTGTCAAGTGGCCTTTAGTGGTCAGCGGCGGTACTCCACCTGAACGTCCTGCCTCAAGATTTTAATGTAGCGTATTTGTATCATCCTCCATCTATCCACTACATCCTCATTAGTATACTTGCAGGACAGGAGCAGCTAGCATCATCAGACCATATGAAATGGAAAACTCCTCGTTCAAAAAATGGGGGGGGGGGGGGGAGAGTAAGGAGCACATCACACAGCATATGTGACCGGCCTGACCTCATTGTTATTGTGCACTGTGTGTGCATAGTATTAGGCAGGGATAAAAGGTAGCCACTGTTAGCGGTGGTAATACAGGGACCCGTGTATGCTTTTATAGGGACTATGTAAAAACCGGACCCAGACTAAACCCCGGACCGCCGGACTGGGGTCTAGTCTGGGTCCGGTTTTTACATAGTCCCTATAAAAGCATACACTGGTCCCTGTATTACCACCGCTAACAGTGGAGCTTGTAGTGTCCCGTCCGGGGGGGGGGGGGGGGGGGGGTCCGGAGCTTGTAGTGTCCCGTCCGGGGGGGTTCCTGTGATAGCTTTCACCAGGGACATGCGGGAGGGGAAATTACAGCTTCCCTGTGTGGTCCGGACCGTCCGGTTTTTGCTACATGCCCAGACCATACAGGGAGGCTTTATTCTCCCCCTCCTCCTCTCCTTGGTGACAGCTGTCACAGGCAGCCCCCCGGACAGGACACCCCCTAGATTGCGGCTGTACTTGTTTAGGGATGGGTACCATATGGAGACACCCTATTGGAGTACCCATCCCTAAACAAGTACAGCCGCAATCTAGAGAGGATCCCCTTACACCATATAGTCCTCCCAAGGACTAGGACACCTCCAGCAGCAGATTGGTATTACAAATTATTGGACTCCACACAGTTTATTCTCCACTTGTGCCAGAACTTTGATTGACCAGAGCAGGTTATATCCAATTATTATTCTCTTGACAGGTCCATATGCCATAATTTCATTGCACTTTAACCCATTCTTGGTAAATTAATCTGTACAGTTTTTATAATATAATTTTACCATTATATATTTCTTGTGATTTTTAGCAATAAATGTGTTTTGTATTATCAGTTTGATTGCATCATTAAAAGAGCGCTGCATATTTCTTTTTGTTCTTGTACAGTAGTATCCATGTTTAGCGGCATTCACATAAGAACACGCGTGTATTTAAACCCACTTGTTAAACCTGCAACACTAGCTCGGTACCACGTCTGACGGCGGTAATGGGACCCCGAAGGGACAGAAGGTAGCCGCATCTGTGGTGACAATATGGATGTATATAATTGCTGTGACATAAGATCATTATAGACAAGTTCTTCATGTGGATGTCAGCAGAATATAATTCATTTACCCAGCCATCTGAAAATCTTTTGTTAACTCTGCAGATAAACCAATATATTTGGATTTACTAATAAGACAGAGAAATCAAACACAATTAGTTGCCGAAGTTGCACATTTATATGAGAATGTTATTGATCTGACATTTATATACTAACAATGATGGCCGGATATTATAAACATTATTGATAAACTATGAATCTATGATCTATATTGAATAAACATTTGTTCCTTGTTCTCTCCTTTTTCCACCATTCCTGTACTTTGACTGACAGTCATATCTAACAGTGGCAGTACGGACTAATACATCTAGCCACCTGATATTACGTCAGCCTATACTATTACAATTGGTTGTTCCAAATAGAAATCATCAAAGGCAGACTGGTGGAACATTTGAGTGGATACACTGACTAAATCAGGACACTGTTACAAATTCAGGGCAACACTCCAGTGGCAAGATACACTGGGTGAGATTCAGAAAGTGAGAGATTTTGTAAGAAATCTCCAGTTTTTTTAAAGTGTCAATCATTTACACTGCAAAACCAGTTTGATTTTGCAGTGTAAATGATTGCCGCTTTAAAAAAACTGGAGATTTCTTACAAAATATTACTTTTTGAATCTCTCATGCTATTAAATCTCACCCATTGTTTCCCGAATTTCTACTAGCCTCACAGGAAACTCCAGAGGCACCAGCAAAGCACTGCTCGGAGACCCCTAGAATTGTGGGGCCCTATGCAGCTGCCCAGTAAGACCATGGCATTAAGATGTTCTTGGTCTGTATGCCCCTTTATTCAGGACCACTATAACCTGGTATCTGATCCCTAAATGGCACAATAAAGACTTCATTGAGCTGCAGGCACAGCTACGAGCTCAGCAAAAGCCCATTACTAAGTGTTAATCAAAAGGTAACAGTGCAGTTTTCCCCTCAGTGTCTGCTTATTTTTAATTTCACGCATTAGGCTGTAATTGTTAAATTCCATTATCTTCTAACTGTAGTAATTAATCTTTGTACATTTCTCAGAGGGAAGCACTCTATCTGGTGCCAATTAGACTGTGAGAAAAACACGCCGTTTGTACTGGAGATCCCATGTTTTATTAGGACCTAAAGACCTGTCTTTCTTCCCCTTCTGTACAGTGTCAGAAGACTCAGGAGCACTTACAGCCATTTCCTTATTAGCGGGTTTGCCTTGGGAATTAAACATTGAATTGGCATCAGGCCTTCCTTACTCAGGGAAAATATAATGACTATGTATAAGGTAATAAAGAAACCGTTTATATCACTTTTAAAAGGTAAAATGTTTAAATATGTTTTTACTTTTGTTAATTTAAATGAGCACAAGAATTTTAAAAGGTGTCATCCAGGTTTCCCGGCTAGAAAATGTGACCCTGAGTATACGGTGTCACTTCTGAGATTCCAGATCCCACGTCAATTAACAAAGGAGGTGTCGTTGTGTGAGCAGGTTTCTAGAAACAGGTGTATGGCCTAATAAAACATGGCTGCGGCCTCAAAAGGGAATTCTGTACCTATTGGGGCAAGTATAAATATTTTCTAACGTGGTACTTAAAGTGGGTGTGGTCACGTGTTATGAGGGGGCATGGTCGTATAAAACTAGAGGAGTGGCTACATGATAATAGGGGCATGGGCACATTATGCCGCAATCCGTAATACCCATTACACATTATACCTCACATCATTATGCCCATTACACATTATGCCACATGCTGTAATGCCCATTACACTTTATACCACACATCATTATGCCCATTACACATTATGCCACATGCTGTAATGCCCATTACACATTATACCACACATCATTATGCCCATTACACATTATGCCACATGCTGTAATGCCCATTACACATTATACCACACACCATTATTCCAATTACACATTATGCCAGATGCCGTAATGCCCCTACACATTATGGCACACTCTGCAATGCCCACTACACATCCTAGTACTCAAGGTTGCAGACACACATGTCACATGAATGATTGCAGGCAGGGATCTCTGCCCTACAAATAAAACTTGCAGCTGAGCTCACCCCCAACATAAGTCATAAAGTTGCCAAGTCCTCATCCATATTGACCAGTGTCAGCATGCATTGCTGGCCAGTGGGCCGACTCCCAGTTCTTCCCTTTCCAGCGCCGCAGGTGTCTGCCTGCCTTGATCTCAACCCGGTGCAGTCGGCTCTTCTCTCCGTGTCAGACGCATGGGTGGGCTGCGCAGCATCATGACGTCACCCACACAGGACGGCGTCACTGGGAAGGAGTTGAAAAACACGGCGGCCGGGTTCGGTGATGTCATATTAGGCCTAGGCAGCAGCACTCCGTGGCTGCTGCTGCGTCCGCCCCCCCCCCCCCCCCCCGGGTTGTGTGACCTCCAGCTCTAGCCCCCACTAGAAGCCAGAGCTTCATAGTAATTTTATTTTTTTAAATAAAATTGCCCCAAAAAATTTAATTACTAAACGACTGGGTGTCCCCACCCCTGTTCCCCCCAAATCCACCCATGATTATGTGTACAGTGCTGTATACATCCAAGGTGGCTGTTGAGTAGACGGAGGTGATCAGGTGCCAGCAGAATCAATAACAGATGGTCAATCAGAAATCAGGCAGCAGACGCAGAGAAAATCAGTGCTTGAAATGTAAATTGCAGCGAAACTTGAAATGACTGAAAACTTGAATTTGATTGAAGGCAACTAAACCAGCAGGATATCAGCCTACAAGTTAGTTAATGGAAGGAATAAAACACATAGCCGAATCTCTTCCCCTTATGCTTTCTAAATGAAATGGCGAGATTATAATTGCTTAAGATTTATATTTATATTATAGATGTGTGTCAAACCCTGTGTTTTGGTTTGATTGTAATTCTTCATTGTGATTTCGTTCAGATTTGATTGTGGTTTCAATTTTGGATTCCTTTTAAAATGATTAAAAAATATTTACAAAAGATAATAGTAATAAAAAAAAAAGAAGATAAACACAGCTAAAACATGTCATTGGGATCCAACACCCATGTTCGGTTTTGAAATCCCAGTTCCACTTGGAATCCCAAAGCAATTCTAACGTAAGACTCCATTCAACTCAGAATTTAGATCAGGTGCTCATGTTAGAAAATCCGAACCACACCTATCTAATTTGTATCATTTAGATTTACGTTTTTTAACCATAACCAGCTCCACAGGGGCAAAATCATGGGGATGGGGATGGGGATGCCAAGCATTTTCGTGGGTTCACCCAGGAAATGCTGGGCGTCCCCATGTGAACGCCCCCCTGCCTGCATCGATATAGCCCCCCTGTGTGACTGTGAATGCTATCTGCATAGTAGCCCTGCACATGCGCAGAGCTCAAACAATGATCCTCGGTGTGAGTACGCCAAGGACTGAGCAGATTAGAACAAGGGCTATAGGACCTAAGAAGACGCTGTACTCAAATGTGTCCCGATGGTTACATCAAAGACGCAGATACAAGGGCGTAACTACCATAGGTGCAGGGAGTGCAGCTGCTATGGGGCCCAGAGATGAGAGGGGCCCACTTTGCCTGTCAAAGTATCATGTGCTGTATACAGTTTTCAGCACCCAGAGTCTACACAAATGTGGGTGCAACATGGCACTAAGGTGGTAAATACACAAAACACACCCAGATAACTACACAAGGAACGAGTGACCCCCAGAGGACAAACCAGACCCCCAGTGCAAGCTGCTGCAACAATGCAGAGATGGAACAGTTCAATGTAATAATAACAGAAGCAGCTGCAGGGAGAAGCCCCTAGGCGAGATGTATTAAAATACATCGCCGCCCTTCGCCCCTTTGCGCCGCGATGCCAGCGCATATGTACTAATAAATAGGGGGAGGAAGGGCTTACCTTCCGGGGTCCAGGAGGACCTGCAAGAAGGTAAGCCCAAGGGAGGGGGAAAGGGGGGTCAGTGAGGCGGCGGGGTTGCGGCGACGCAGCGGGCGGCGAAAAGAAGCCCATAGGCTTCTATAGGGTATCGCCACCCAAAGGTGGCGATACCCTGCCCTGTGATAATGGTGCGGCCGGGTAATAGTACATAGGAAAATGTGGTAAAACGGGGGTTTTACCGCATTTTCCCTTTAGTACATCTCGCCCCCTGACTTATCTGGAATGATGGTATTACAGCAGACAGAACTCAGGAGGCTGATGTCACAAATACAGTTGGACTACCTGCCTATTCAGCTCGGGAATTGGCTAGACCTAACGCAGAGGTGCGGAGTCTAACCGTGCCGAGGGTTTTCTGCCAGTGACCCCTCCAATTGGGATTTGGGCTTCTGCGGCACTCGACACGTCGGTCGCGGTCCTCTGGTTAGGTTTCCCTTTATGAGCTGGAGGCCGGGAGTAGTTAATATGGAGAGGCGGTCGTCTAGCCGGGTCGGTATCAGTGTGGTCAGTTAGGAGCCCAGGGGAGAGGCAAAGAAGGTCCAAGACAAGCCGGGTCATACACGGGAGACACAGTAGCGGTACACTGGGAAGAGACGGAGGGATGGTCGGGAGCAAGCTGAGGTCATACACGGAGAGGTCAAATGGAGTACCAGGGGTTAAGCAAGAGAGTTGTCAGGAACTAGCCGGGTCAAAACAATAGCAAGTGTAATAGTACAAGGCACAGGAACGCTGGAGTAGGTGTGAGCCTATACTCTGGCAGGGATTGCCTGCCAGAGACTTCCTTTATACTGTGGCTGACTACGTCAGCTTCCTGCCTGTCACTTTAAATCCTGGAGCATGCGGCGCGCGCCCGTGTACCTGGAAGCCGGACACACGCTGCAGGAGCTCCGACAGAGGGAGACGCCGCCAGCCTGTTAACCTGGCGGCTACCCCCCGCATCAGACCAGCGATGCCTGGACTGACCCGCCTGCTGCCCGGACCGCCGCCTGACGTGCCCAAGCTGCCGCCCGCCATGCCCAGCCTGCCGCCCGCAGTAACCACGTCCCCGGTAAGAGACTCCCGCGGTCCGGGAGACTGTGACAGCTGAACAACAGAGTTTTTGAGCGCTGGGGGCAAGTGTTTTATGTGTTGTGTACAAGTGGCTGCCCTGTGGTAGAGGGATGCCGCCCTCAGCAAGAGAAAAAATGGAAAAATAAACCAATAGGCGCCTTATGTACACAAAACTTACAATTTAATTAATAAATGAGATACATAACATAAATAATAACTTGCATGCATGCAATACCAATTTAAAACCAAAACATCAATGCAATTACATTTAAAAATGACCGGTAATTACCAAGTCCTGATGCGCACAATTAGATAGATATTTACCGTCCTGAATAAGGGGATACAGTTCCTAGCGCTTAAATGGTGGAAGGAAAGGGATTGGTCCTCCCAAATAGAACAAGTCAATTGGCAGGTGAGTTTCCTAGGACGCTGAATTGTAAATGCAGGGGGCACTTGAGTGATTACCTTGCCTTGCTGTCCGGAGCAACTGGCAAAAGTCTCCCCGATCCTGTTAGTTGAACTTTGAGCGGGTGCCAGGTGAGGTGCGTGGGTGCATACCCGCCGTGCGCCTTTCAGTGTAAGATGGTAACACGCTCCTCCAACAAGCCACCGGATGGAAGGTTAATCCTCTGTGTGAACGTACAGTGGCAGGAGTCACACTGTGCCATCGTCGATCAACTCTGCCGGGGACCAACAATGGGGCAACTCGGAGCTCTATATGGCAAATAACTCCTTAGGTCCTCGGTCGTAGCTAGCACAGAATTCCTCTCAAAAAACGCGTTTCGCCGCGCTCAGGCGGCTTTATCAATTGGGAATCAGGAGACTGCAGCACAGACAGGCAGGAATGCTGACCGGGAACAGGAGCATGGACACCATAGCTCAAGTCAGATTTGGGGTTCAGGACGCTCAACAGGAGTACTTGCTGGGGTACACAGGGCAGTATCCAGGCTCTGACAGGACTAGACAAGGCTCAGGACAAGGCTAAGGAGAACTCCACTAGGAACTCTCTGCAAGCTATCAGGCAGCTAGGACAGAACTATAACAGGGTTGTTCAGGGCAAAACGCCTTATAAAGGGCTCAAGTGATAAGAGGAGGAGACATCCATCCAGAGAGAATGATAATTTCTCTACTCCCTTACCATATAACGCTTATAGGAAAAGGGGAATAATTAAAGATAGAAGGGACAGGTGGTACCCTGAGACTCAAAATAGGCAGGTTATATGTTAGTTGGGCGCCCACTATAGTTAGTACGCTCAAACGTTGATTTTATATAGTTTGGCGAGCGTAGTGAGCGCCGCAAGGGGACGCGGAAAACTAAGCAAATAGCTTAGTGGGCGCCCAACTAACATATAAGTACCGGCATGAGTCTTTGTCAGATAATGCCATTTCACCTACTTTTTTAGAATGGGACAGATTTCCCCAAAGGAGATTTCAAAAAAGTCAAGCATGAAGACAAAAAGGGGAAAGAGAGGGGGAACAAAAATGGTTAAAGAGGGAAAAAAAAACAAATCCTCAAGATAGAACACTTGACTTACTATTAAATGGTATAAATGAGACAGAAATGATTGCTAGTTCCAACCCGGTTGAAGATAAAATTATTCAACATGAGTAAAAGAGCACTCAATGAGGTAGACAAATCAGTGCTATTTGAAGGTCTTAAATATGCACCGACCAGTACTGTAGATCCCTTTCAAATGTACATAGATATACAGAAATTCGTGCAGAAGGTTACGGTAAAGAAATTTTTCTGTAATAAGGAAAATAGTATAACCGCCAGCAGTGAGACTGGAGGTCCATCCAGATCACTCTTTAAAAATAAATCAACATTTTATCCAGTTCATCAAAAGGGAAGCTATATAGAGTGTTTTAGGAAAAAGTGAGGACTCTGACAAACTTTTGGCAAAAAGAGTATGAAGCCATTGAATCTTTAAAGGATGACCCTGATGTAATTATTAAGTCCGCTGATAAAGGCGGGGTGTCGTCCTCTTAAATAAGGAAGATTACATTAAAGAGATTGATAGGCAACTTATAGATGGGATCACTTACAAAAGGTTAAAGAGTGACCCAACACATACAGTAGATTTATGAAAGATCTTAAGATATTAGCAGAGAATAGGCTGTCTAAAAATGTTTTTACAAAATCAGAGTATGAATTCATCAACATAGCACAATCTTCCATTCCCACAATATGCGTGCTTCCAAAAATCAAAAAGTATTCAAAGAATCCTCCTGGCTGCCCGATAGTTTTATTTTATTTTATTTTTAGACAAATAGTGTAACAGCTAATCTTTCAGCCCTTGTGGATTTTTACCTACAGCCAATGGTAAAAACTACTAAAGCATACTTAGAAGATACTAAAGATGTACTTATTAAGTAAGAACAATATTAATGGGATATAGACCAATTTATAGTAAGCACTGATATAAGCAACTTGTATACAGTGATAGAAATAGAAAAAAGTCTCCAGGCTTTAAAGCACTTTTTTGACTTTACTGATTATAGTGAACATCTTAAAGATTTTATCTTAAAAAGTATTTATTTTTCTTAATAATTATTTCTACTTTAATGGGGTTTAATATCTGCAAATGAGAGGGACTGCAATGGGCACAAGATTTGCCCCCAGTTATGCCAACTTGTTTATGTCATACTGAGAAAATCTTGTAGTGTGGGTTTATTTTATTGACAATATGTACTAAAACCTATACAAAAAGTACAAATACTAATTCGTATATACAGGGCAATAGCCAGCATCATAAGAATTGGTTAGAGGGCATACCTTTTGGTCAATATAGAAGGGTCAAGAGGAACTGCTCAGAACCTAACATCTGTAATCACCAACTAGATGAAATAACAACTCACTTAAAAAAAAAGCTATAATAAGCAGTTGTTAGAAAAAAGTAGGATGAAAGAAAGAAAATAAAATAATTATTGAAACCGAAAGAGCAAATTTCTAACATTAAAAAAAACTGAATGGGCTTTTATAAGTCAATATAATGCAAATTTTAAAGGAATGAAGTCTATCTTCCGATGTCATTGGCCATCTTGAAAAAATATCCTGTATTTAGGAGCTTAATACCAGAGAAACCCCTATTTATTTACAGAAAGGCCCCTTTTTTTAAGGATAAATTAGTGGGAAGCAGCATCGAAAGAGAAAAATGTAGCAATGGAAGTGCTGATTTCCACCGATGTGGAATGTGTATTATGTGTAGAAATACTAAGAACAACCAGGAAAAAACAAGACTTTACTGTAAATGCAAAAACCTATCAAATAAATAATTGTATCACTTGTGACTCAAAAAATTTCTTATATGCAATACAGTGTAAATGTGACCTCCTTTATATAGGAAAGACAAGTAGAAATGTAAAAGTATGGATGGCAGAGCATGTGTACAATATAAAAAAAGGTTTATAAACTCACCATCGGTAATCCTTATGCCCCACACTTTAATAAACTTATTTAAACCTTAAACATAACTTAACACTAAAATAATGAGACAGACACAAGTGCTGGCGTTTCAAAATATGATGTCAAATTTATTACTTGACAGCTATAACTTGACTATAAAGGGTGGCGGCCCTAAAGAACGGTCATAGAAAAGAGAGGGGGTAAGATCACAACACACCATTCATACAGATGGTGCAGCTCACCCCCTGTCCAGTAGCATGGGTTAGCGACATATCAATGTCGGGAGAGTGCACCCCACTATCTTCATATGATATTCATTTAAACAAGGACCGTTCTTTACCACCGCCAAGAAATAGAAAGTTAGGGAGGGAGGGTGGAGAAATCCGACCAGAGAGGAAGATCACCTGACTTCCTGCCTATTCCTAGCTCCTCCCCTGATCCCTAATTGGCTATCATTGATCTTGTCATAACACCCTAGCAACTCACTACCTAAAGTGCAGGCAGCTCAGATTCCTTCGGCGGTTTATGTCACCTCTTGCTTAAGCAGCCCTCAGTTTTCTGACACACACTCAGTATCCTCACATTTCAAAAAAACACATCAGTGTAAAGAAGTCGGCACTGCAACTTTCTGAGGGCTACAACAAATAACTGCAACTTGGAGAGATAGGGATGTAGAAACAAAACTGTCTCAAGCAGAGATGAGAGGGATTTATACAAACCCTACAGTATCTCCGATCAGCCTTAATGAGGATTTTGAACTCAAGTGTTTTTTAAAGTAAATTATTTGTTGTTTAGGAAATCATAATTTTATCTTCTGTGTATTTTTAATTGCAAATGGTGTCATAAAAATGTTTTTACTATGTAATATTTGTATCACTAATAAAGTTTTTCTTTTGGGTACTTGTGTACTAGCACGGCGCCCATCGAATCGCAGACCATAAGGCATGCGATGGTATACGATGTGATGTGATACAATTTTAAATTGTATACCATCGAATTGTATGGCATTGTATGCCATTGTATCGCAAATACAATGGTATGCGATTTAAAATTGTATAAGCACCCTAATGGGGGCTTACAATGTTAAATGCCCCCCAACACCACCCCCACTATGAACGTAAACCCGAAGTGTGGCGAGGGGCGGCGGTACGCGTCCTACGACCTTTTCATACCCCCACTATCCAAGTCGGCGTGGAGTTGACTTTATATAGTGTGGCTAGCGCAGCGAGCCACCAAGCCCTAAGCGTGGCGAGCACAGCGAGCCCCGCGAGGGGACGCGGAATACATGTAAATTAATACGCGTCCCCACACGGGGCTCACTGCGCTCGCCACACTTCGGGCTCGGTGGCTCGCTGCGCTCGGCACACTATATAAAATCAACTCCACGCCGACGTGGATAGTGGGGGTATGAAAAGGTTGTAGGATGCGTACCGCCGCCCCTCGCGGGCTCGCTACGCTCGCCACGCTTCGGGTTCACGTTCATAGTGCGGGTGGCGTGGGGGTGCATTTAACATTGTAAGCCCCCATTAGGGTGCTTATACAATTAAACATCGTATAGGGGGCTTATACAATTTTAAATCGCATCACATGGCAGTGCATCGGGTGTCTGGCATGCGATGCGATGCGATGATATGTAAACATAGAAACATAGAATTTGACGGCAGATAAGAACCACTTGGCCCATCTAGTCTGCCCCTTTTTTAAACATGTTACCTCTAACCATATTTGATCCTTATTTTTTTGTAAGGATATCAATATGCCTATCCCAAGCATGTTTAAATTGTACTACTGTATTTGCCTCTACCACCTCTGATGGGAGGCTATTCCACTTATCTACTACTCTTTCTGTGAAGTAATTCTTCCTCAAATTTCCCCTGAATCTTCCTCCCTCTAGTTTCAGTGCATGTCCTCGTGTTCTGCTGCTCCTCTTCCTGTGAAGAATGTCTCCCACCTGTACCTTGTTAAAACCCTTGATATATTTGAAAGTTTCTATCATGTCCCCCCTTTCCCTTCTCTGCTCTAAAGTATACATATTAAGATCTTTTAGTCTTTCCTGGTACGTTTTGTGATGTAGGCCATGCACCATTTTAGTTGCTCTTCTTTGTACAGTCTCTAATGTATTTATATCCTTCTGGAGATATGGCCTCCAGAACTGAACACAATACTCTAGATGAGGTCGTACCAATGACCTATACAGTGGCATTATTACTTCTTTCTACTGCTGATACCTCTCCCTATGCAACCAAGCATCTGACTTGCCTTCTTCATTGCTTTGTTACATTGCCTACCTGCCTTTAAGTCCCCTGAAATAGTGACACCTAGATCCCTCTCTTCCTCAGTAGTTTCTATTATAGTGCCATTTATACTATATTTAGTCTTTGGATTTTTGCAACCCAAGTGCATGATTTTGCATTTTTTGGCATTAAACTGTAGTTGCCATGCTCTTGACCATTCCTCTAATCTACCTAGATCATCAATCATTTGTTTTACCCCTCCTGGTGTGTCTACCCTGTTGCATACCTTTGTGTCATCTGCAAAAAGGCACATTTTACCCTCAATTCCATTTGCAATATCACCAATAAAGATATTAAAAAGCACTGGTCCAAGTACAGATCCCTGGGGTACTCCACTTGTAACTTTTCCCTCCTTTGACTGTACTCCGTTTACTACAACTCTCTGTTTTCTGTCCTGCAACTATGCTCTTATCCATTCAACTATCTTAGAATCCAATCCCAAGCTTTCAAGTTTATTTAACAGTCTGCGATGTGGGACAGTGTCAAAAGCCTTACTAAAGTCTAGATAAGCTACATCTACAGCCCCACCTTGATCTATTACTTTAGTCACCCAGTCAAAAAAGTCAATAAGATTTGTTTGACATGATCTTCCCCCAGTAAACCCATGCTGTTTTGGATCCTGTAAATTGCTGGTTTTGAGATATTCTACAACTCTTTCTTTTAAGAGTGTTTCCATCAATTTCCCTACTACTGATGTAAGGATCACTGGTCGATAGTTGCTTACCTCTTCTTTGCTTCCACTTTTGTGCAGTGGGACTATATTCGCTGTTTTCCAGTCCTCTGGGATTACTCCAGTAGCTATTGACTGGTTGAATAATTCTGTTATTGGTATTACCAACTCCCCTTTGAGCTCTTTTAGTATCCTTGGATGTATCCCATCTGGCCCCATTGATTTATCCACTTTCAGTTTTGAGAGTTCTGTGAGGACTTTCTCCTCTGTAAATGTACTTGTTTCTCCCTCAGTTTTCTGACTATACTTGCAACTTAATTGTGGCCCCTTCCCCTCTCTTTCAGCAGTGCGACCAAATATCGTGGGCGCCGTGCTAGTACACAAGTACCTTCTTTTGTGTTTGTTTTTTCGTAAAAAAACAACACCCAAGTGGATGATACCAAATTCTAAGTTCAATATTAGTAAAAACTAATGTTGGATTCCTCAAATTACTATTACTATGTTTTCTGGCCAAAAGCACGCTCCTGGACCATCTGGAACGCATCTGGAGCGCATGTGGCAGTCGGCCGCGTGTCCCGGTTGCGTCACCTTCCGGCAAGGGACACTTCCGGTCTGACGACTTCCGTCGGAAGTGGACGTCACCGCCGCAGATTCAGTGGCGGTGACAGCATGCTTTTTGGCACCATGAACACCATCCGCTGTGGGTGGGATGATTTAATCATCTTCTGGTGTAAATATAAGACAAGGTTACAGTGCAAAATTACTTCTGATGAAGAACCTTTCTGGTTTGAAATGCGTTAAGACACTGTGGGGCAGATTTATTAAGCTTGGAGAAGAGATAAACTGGAGATAATGCGGAGAAAAGGTAAAAGGAGATAAAGCACCAGCCAATCAGCTGTGTTTGAAAAAGACAGTTGGGAGTTGATTGGCTGGTGCTTTATCTCCTTTTACCCTTTCTCCGCTTTATCTCTAGTTTATCTCTTCTCCAATCTTAATAAATCTGCCCCTGTAATCTGGACTGGCTGCTAACAAGGATCGTCCTACTGTAGAGGAACTCACCTGGGGAGCCTCGGGAAGCACCAGAAATTGCATAATTCTGGAAATGATGGCCCCGTGCGAACGCATGCCAATGAACGGACTTGAATAAGGTCCTATATTTCCTATAAAAGGTAAAAATTACAGGTCATTGTGATGAATAAAAATGTTTGCTTACACATTTTCACATTTAATTGTTTATTGTTTTTTTTTGGTATAATGAAACTACATCCATACATTTAATCAGAAACTCTAAAACAGGTGATTGTGCAAAAATAAACTAACGGGAAGCCAGCTGCAATATGGGAGTTTTGCTGCAGCAAAAAGAGTTAATAAACTGTAGTTGATTTCGAGATTTACCGATGAAGCTGGAAAAAAACCGAGTCCTTGGTTTCTCTGTGAGGTCTGATGTGGAAGGAAGAGAAATATTTGTATCAAGTAAAGTTCCTGCTCGTGCTATTATCCCAGGGGGAAATTACATGGTAGGACATAGCAGGGTTTACCGGCACAATACATGTATATGTCTCTGATGGCAATTTTCATTTAGCAGTTTGCCTGCCTTGCTGCTCCCAAAAAAGATTTACAGCCCTACACTGCTATTATCCATAGGACTTTACTTCAGGGGCTATTGTGTTGCCACAGACAGGGTCTACGCGGAAAATAACAGAAAGAGACTCACTCAGCTGCAGCCTTTATCCCACTGAAATGGAAATACCTGCAATTTGAACAGGTAGAATTGTTCACATTTTATTCAAATATATAAAATACGGGCACAGTTGTGAGCTTATATTAAGGCTGAATTATAGATATGTCATTAGAATCGCGAAGGACATCTCTCCCGATAAGTACTGTCCCGGACTGCCAGGTTTAGGACCCAGTAGCCTTTGTACCTGTGACACGTGGCTGGGGGTTGCTGAGGGGAATTTGATTTGATCCCTCTCACGGAAAATATGTAAAGAAGCCAATACAGGGCCGTCTTAACAGCAGTGTGGGCCCCTGGGCAAAGCAATGCACTGGGGCCCTTACACATTCTCCCCTCCTAGGGGTGGGGGGTGCTATCAGCAGCAGCTTTGATGTCTCAGGGGGTGGCAGGGGGTGCTCTATCTTCCATTCAACATGTAGGACCTGGAGCCGTAACTTCTGCTAATTACTCCTTTACTGCACAGGTGGTGGGAGGGAGAACACTAACGTGTGGAAGGGGGCACTGAGCTGAATGAAGGGTCCCTTGTAAATGACTGCCAGGGAGGTAGGGGGTGCTTTATACGCGGGGAGGGTTGGATAATGGCGTGGGCTTAATATTCGTCATTTTCCGGTGGAAGGGCAGCTTGTTTGACTGCAGATATCGCCATTATCTGGAAATAGATTTCTTAGCCTTCAATAGTATAAGAACCTGGAGTCCCAACTTTCAGGAGGTTCTGGGAACTTGGGGATCAGAGATCAGGAGCCAGAGCAATCCATTGACAAAAATATAAAACTGTACACCAGACGTTTGGAGCTGGAGCAGGGACCGGCTGCTGGAAGGCTGATATCTCTGGTTCTGGGTATGATAGAGACAAGCCGCTAGTGTCGACAGAAAGGGGAGAGTCCCAACTTTTGGAATATACTCTCAGAAAAATTCTAGGTCAGAGACAACCTGAGAAATATGACTGGGAATTGCAATTAACAGGTTGGATGTGGACTGCTGCTTTGAAGCTGGATATCTCCAGTTCCCCAGGGCTGATTTTCAAAATTCTGGTATCCCTGGAAAAAGGGAATCTTCAGCTATCAGCATAGGGCCCTATACACCTGGGGCCCCTGGGCAAGTGCCCCTTAAGCCCATATGAAAAGACGGCCCTGAGCCAATATGCTTCTAATGGGTAACACCATTTAAAGATGGCATTACCAACAGGGTTCCAGCACCAAAATGGGTTGCATCCCTAGAGCTTGGTACAGCCCCCTCTAAAGGTGGTCATACATTTAGCTGAGGTTTCACATGCAGCCTCGCATGCAATACCTCATCAACTGCTGGCCGGAGAGCCGCCAGTGGTTAGGAGCGCAGAGGTGACCATCTTTAGATCCGATCTGATGCGCACAGAACTATGATACATAAAAACATCTGGGGCATTGTAATGTGGTACAATATGAAATGGAGGCACCACAGTGTGGTATAATATGAATTGGGGGAAGTGTAATTTGGCACAATATGAGGTGTGGGTCAATGTATGTCATAAAGTGAATTGGGGGCACTGTGTTGCATAATGTGTACTATCACCCCAACAATATGATATCATGTGAAGTTTCTCTTGAAGCATTGGGACAGGGCCCCTTCCAACTGTTGCTATGGGGCCCAGAAAGTTCCGGCTATGCCACTGTAGGCAGCCCAAAATAATATAACGACCAAGAGGTTTAAAATGATTAACGTAGAAATTGGAATCTATTTTCGTCGATCACAGATTCAACCGATGGATTTTTTTTAATGGTTATTAAATATAGTCTTGCAACATAATAACAATGGCGTCTTTTTTCTTTCGTTAAATACTACCTGTGCTAATCAATGTCTATCAACTCCTTCGCAAGCGCTTGAGAATGACATGTCTGTGAATAAAGGGAGGGACCAGCACAGAGGAAGGAACGGGTAGAGAGCAGGAACAGCTCAGTGCTTTGGGAAGGATGATGAAACCAGTGCTGAAGGTGAGGGTGTACGAGTGTGCGAGGCAGGTGCGACTAGTGGGGAATGTCTGTATGTATTATCCATGTGAGAGGGAGTGTGGCGGATGAAAGGAGAGGGTGGAACAGATAAGCTATAGCAGGACATTCCTCAGATACGGCTCTTGGTGGCCACAAAGAAGACAGATTAACACACACACACATATATATATATATATATATATATATATATATATATATATATATATATATGTGTGTGTGTGTGTGTGTGTGTGTGTATATATATATATATATATATATTTTTTTTATTTGACCCCTGTTTGATCACAGCTGCTAACTACAAACTCACCAATGAAAGTATTAAAAGTATATACTGTAGTGTAATAAGAGTGCCATTGTGTAATGTTGTGTAGTATATTGTATTGTGGTCATTAGTAACAAAGTATAGCACATGCGTGTATGTACAAACAATGGACCAAATACAATATGGTGTGAGAATAAGAAAGTGTGAGATTTTGGGAGAATTCCTGTTTTTTTTTAAAAGCGGCAATCATTTACACTGAAAAATAAACAGATTGATTTTTCCACGTAATTGATTGCCGCTTTTAAAAAAAAACTCCTAAAATCTCTCACTTTGTGATTCTCACACTTTATTACATTTGGCTAATAAAACTCTATAACTGGGTTCTTTTTAGGTTACATATTAATTGGAAGAACTACACCAGTGCTAGAAAATAGGGGATTGCAATATGAATAATTTAAATAATTGTCTAATAATTGCACTACACATTTCTGATTGTAATGGATTAATTCGATGTAAATTTACAGAGAGAAAAAATGAGGTCACACCACAATTTGGCCACCTATAGTATGCTTGACATGACAGCACTTACTATGTTCTTCCTGCCCACTGGTGTATTAGTAACAGCTGCACTGCACAGATTTGCAATATTAAGACAACCACCCTTTCTGTGCCAAATAGAGAGTGTGTTCAGTGGCGTAACTATAGTCCCGCAGACCCTGCGTGAGGGCCAGAGGCGTAACTAGAACTGTGTGGGCCCCATAGCAAACTTTCGTAAGGGCCCCCCCACACACACACACACACCAGAGAGACAGAGAAGAGAGAAGGAGCAGAAGGAAAGAAAGAAGGGAAGTCTGGGAAGAGAAGAGGGGAAGAGAGAGAGGAGAAAGTGAGAGACTTGGCAGAGATATATAAAGAGAAAGGGGAGAAGGAGAGGGAGTAAGAGAGAGTGGAGAGAAAGAAAGGCAGTGAAAAGAGAAAGAGAGGAGAGAGCATGGGAAGGAGAGGGGGGAGGGGAGAGAGAGCAGGGAAAAAAAAAAGGAAAGAAAATGGGATGGTGAGAGGAAAAGACAGGGTGGGGGAGAGTAAGAGAGAGTGAGGGGTGAGGTGTGCAGTGTCTCCTGTGTGCAGGGGCTCCTGAAGTGTGCGCTGGGAGTGAGGTGAGGAGGGGAAAGAGCAGGGGGAGACAGAGTGGATGGCATGAAAGCCATCAGCACCGGGTCTCACCATTCACTAACACCGGCACTTCTCTTGCGCATCCTTAGCCCGGCGCCTGGCTTGCTCTTCAGCGCACCGAGTCTCACTGATGCACAGGCAGCTGCCGCTCTACTGTGTGCGGCGTGCCTGCAAGTGACTCCCGTGTGCTGGGTGTCTGTGCCGCCGATCTCTGCTCTCCAGGTGTGCTGTGCGCAGGGGCTCCAGCCTCCTGCAAGCATCCAGCCTCCGTTTCCGTGCGCGCCGGATGTCATGTGGCACGGGCTCCTGCAAGGGAATCAGGAAGCCGCTGATTTCTTGTGCGCTGGGTCCCGCCACTGAAGGTAGACCGCGGCCGCGCTGCAGCAGTATATGGAGGAAGACAAATGGGTGCAGGGGATAGCCTGCAGGGCCTTCGGGCCCCCCAAAGGCCCGGGCCCCATAGCAGCTGCATCCCCTGCACCCACAGTAGTTACGCCACTGGTGAGGGCACTGGGGGTCTGCGGAGCTATTGCTGTGCAGCACTGCCACTGGGACCTGCCTTACCTCCCACCCCCCCTACTCACCGCCGTCACTGCCGGGACCTGGAGATCTGCTTGTCTGCGCCGGTCCTGGCATGCTGCTAGTGTCTTCTGCTCTGCCTAATGAAAAATAACCTTAACAAAATGTCCGCCCCCTTACCACAGACACCTTATGGTCTGCTGTTAGGGGCAGCCATTTTTATGAAGGTAGTTTTTGATTAGGAGAAGCAACGGGACCGCAGACTGTAGATCTGTGGGTCCCGGCCACAGACCCGGTAGCGGGGGCAGGCGGAGGGGTAAGGCAGGGCTGTGGGGGCTGCAGGACGAAATTCCCGGGGGTGGGCTGCCGGACAAAATTTCGGCGGGGGAGCGCAGATATTATAGTTACGCCACTGATTGTGTTCATTCTGCATCATTACTGATGGCTGTATGTATCACTATTGACCTGAAACATGACATTGGACCTTATTGAGGTTTTATAGTTAGGCATGCATGCTCCATGGTGTGGGTTCGGGCACTTGATTCCCGGCGATGACCAGTGGGGTGGGGCAGTGATTTTAGCGTTGATTCACGGGTGGGATCTGGGCAGGGGGATGCTCACTGACTCACCAGCTCCCCGCTCCCTGCTGGGATGAGTTCCTGGATTGGTACCGCTGCTGCAGCTTTCTATGGTACCTGCTCTCCTCGGCGGCTCAGTACCGCCCTCCAGTGGCCGGTGCCCTATGCAAATGCCTAAAGCTGCCTAGTGGTGGCGCCGGCCATTGGTGCACCTCTCTGGCACTTTCTGAGCGATCTAGATACTGGGAAGGGGAATCTCTCATGCTAAATAACTGGCACAAATATCTACGTGTGTAGGCCCCTTTCAGACTGCAATAAATAAATACGCTTTAATCAGCTTTAAGCCAATTGCTTTAGGATATAATTTTCAACCATAAAATGATCAGATTGTGAAATGGTTTGCAGATCATTTGTCTAAATTCAATGTGTGCCGATATTTCTGACTTTCATAAATATCAGAACATTGAAAGCATGCTGAATTGACTTTTTAAAATGTTGAATCTGCATTGTCGAAAATGGCCACTACATTGAAGAACCCTCAGCCGGTTTTTGACAATCAGTTCCATCGGTCAGAAGATTGAATTACAACTACCGAATTGACGTTGCAAATGGATTATATTCCAACAGTCTGAATTAAGATCGAATATCCCCCATGGTCACCCTATATATGTATGTTTATTTGTTTTTAACAGGATAAAGCAAAAGTAAATTGCATTAAATGACTTATATGTATAAAGCCTTAACAGAAGATGGGTCAGACTGGGTTATCTGTAGCTTCATTATAATTTATATAACATGTGTCAGTGGTCATGGATAGTAAATCGTATCCATAAGCTTTTAGATTGCTGAAAGTTGTTATGCAGTTAAATGGTTAATCACGACAAACTGTCACTTAACTGATTCACCTTTTCCTAAAATCCCTGGTTATTGGACACGAACGTTCAAAAAAATGGAATTTCGGTAAGTGCGAAAGGGGGTGAGTAATGAGTGCACCTGTTTTGGGAAACACTGTCCTAGCCTTTGGAAGGCTGCAATTAACCAGGAAGCTTGGACATCAGTGAAGTCTATCCAACTTCTCTCTTCGGGTCCATATCCATTCTAGTCAATGACGTACTGGACACGTCCATACCTCTGGCGGGAATCAACAATCTTGTCTACTTCAAACTCTATATGGGTATATACTCTCTGAACTTCTGGAGGAGACATTTGAAATGGATTGAGTATTAATGGCATCAGGAGCAACCGTATGTACAAGCCCCTGTGACTTTAAGGTGGTTATGCAAAAACTGGAACCAATACCAATGGAAACTTACTGGCACTCGCTTGTCCAGTTACAAGAACATTTGTCTAAAATTTCTCTGGTAATTTCCAAGTTACTAAATTGTACTCCTGATGTTGTGGTGCCGACCACTTATAGGTCCAAAGTGAAAGGAGCCTCAGTAACTGTGTCCTTGGGATCTGGAGGATCCTCCAACCTCCAGAACGAGGTCCGGTTAAAAGGCAAGCCATGGTTCAAGCTTTCAGAAATTGAACGCCAATGGTGCACATTACTACATTTATGCTTTTACTGCAGTAATCCTGACCATTTCATTGAGGACTGTTCCCTCCACAAGGCTAAGGACAATGTGACTCTGACAATGTCCACTCTGAAGGAGACCCAAAGATTCATCCATTCCAGCCGACTCACACAGCTATGGACCTCATCAGGTTCTACCCATCAGTCCAGAGTCCATGTGGGTTCCAGTCGGTTCTAGCATCTCCGGGCATAATCCGGTCCCAGCCATCAGTCAGGAGGCTTATTTGGTCCCAGTCAATTTTGACATCTCTGTCAGTCCAGAGTCCCTGCCGGTCCCAGTAAGTTCAAGCACCTACAGATGTAATCCTGTTCCAGCCATCAGTCAGAAGGCTCATTTGGTTCCAGACAATCCTGACATCTCTGTACCTTATCCAGTTCAACCTGTCAGACCAGAGTCCCAGCCGGTCGCAGCTGGTTCAAACACCTCCAGACGTAATCCAGTTCCAGCCATCAGTCAGGAGGCTCATTCGGTCCCAGAAGGCTCATTCAGTCCCAGCCGTCAGTCAGGAGGCTTACTCGACCCAGCCATAAGTCAGGAGGCTCACCTGGTTCCAGCCAATTCTGTCATCCCTGCACCTTCTCCGTATCACCCATCAGTCCAGATTCCATGTCGGTTTCAGCCAATTCTAAAGATTTTGCTCCTCGTTCAGTCCTATCCATCGGTCCAAAGTTTTTGCCTGTCCAGCCCCAGGAGGGGGTCCTGCCCGTCCAGCCCCAGAAGGGGGTCCTGCCCATCCATCCCCAGAAGAGGGTCCTGCCTGTCCAGCCCCAGGAGGGGGTCCTGCCCATCCAGCCTCTGGAGGGGGTCCTGTCTATCTAGTCTCAAGAGGGGATTCTACGCATCCAACTGAAGGCTCCTCCAGTTCTAGCTGGTTCACCTATCTCTGAAGAAAAAACAGTATAATCCTTTGGTTTAAAGACCCTACAGGTTCCAGCAAGTGTGTCTGAATTAAACCCAGTACCATCCAGCAAACCAGAGACTTCTGCAATGTTGACTGATCCTGATAATTCTGCCCTGTCTTCCAAAAATTCCATTGACATCCAGTCTTCTAAACAGTTTACTCTGCTACTCCAGAAACTAATTAGTTTGATGGAGATCTAACTCAGTAACGCGTTATCATATGCCAACTCCTCGCTGAGATGGACTCTTAAAATCAGTTCAGAAAGAAGTTGCTTCAAACCCAGCTCAATTAG
This sequence comes from Crinia signifera, assembly GCF_055691185.1. NCBI lineage: Eukaryota > Metazoa > Chordata > Amphibia > Anura > Myobatrachidae > Crinia > Crinia signifera. The sequence continues at coordinate 80,754,876 of NC_139228.1, read as the reverse complement.
GGTCATCCAAATATTTTACTCAATCAATGAGGAGTTTCTCAGCAGCTCAGTCCTCTGAGACAATACTTCCTGAACAATGCCAAGTGGTTCACAATAACAAGGTGGTTCAAAGTCATAGCAAGAGTATCAGTCTGTGGATGTAAAAATGGCACACACCCCTTTGTCTTCGTCTTTTAGCAACTCTCTACAAACCTGTATCCATGGATACAAAACTGAATTATATAGCTTTGTCTCCTGCTTCCAAAGTTTTCTCCAAGTACTCCGGTCCTCAGATCTCTGCTTGCCATTACTCCTATACTTCAAATTCTACAGTATCACTTGAGTCTTCTGCTGAATATTACAATCCTCCAAGATCCAAACCCATGAACAGAAGAGTATGTCTCTGTTTCATTCACAAGTGGAACCCTCTACAATACCTCATCCCACTGAATCCTCAGAAAACTCCAACCAAGGGAAGGAGGCCTTAGTACTAGATATGGATTCCAGCTCTGATTACATGGAGGATTACAACGCTATCCCTTTTCCTAGTGGTCCTATTCGACCTAGCTAAGGTTTCCCTCAGGAGGGAAGTTCAATGTATAGTACCAGTCTTACTTCTAGTCATTCTCACAATCTTATCCAATGGAATGGAAATTCTGTTTATGTCAATGATGGATGGTCCACCTGTTCTGACGATGAGGCCTGAATTGTGACTATTTATAAAGTTTCCTTAGGTGTCTAGAGTCCACCTGGACGGAAGGGGTACTATCCTGCCTAAATCCTGCATACCTGTCCTGTCTTGTCTGCTCTCCAGTGTGCATTGCTAATAATTAACACCTGTGGAATTCCTAGCTGCTGCCATTCATTTTTCAAATACCTGCTAGGTGGAATCATGCAAATTTCCTATTTCACACTGATTGCTCCATTCTGAATCCTTTCCAGTTCTTGCATTTTCCTTGCCCTCCAATCAGTGCAACCCAAGGGGTATAAATGCCCAGCTCAGACTAGCAGTCACTGGCTTGTGCATCGTCGCAGCTCTGATGCTGTTTGAGCTTGCTTCCAGGACTCCAGAACCTTCCAGCCTACAAGTCTCATCTGTTCCTGCTCCCGGCTGTGTCCAGACTCCAGTACCTGCTTCATCCTAAAGTTTGCTGTATTACTCCATTGTCTCCTGCCCAGTCCTCTGGTATTTCTCCGGTTCAAGTCACCCATACTCCAGTACCTGCTTCATCTTACAGTTTGCTGTATTACTCTATTTTCTCCTGCCCAGTCCTCTGGTATTTCTCCGGTTCAAGTCACCCATACTCCAGTACCTGCTTCATCCCACAGTCTGCTGTATTCTACAAGTCTGTCTCCAGTGGTGTTCTCCTAGTCTGGTCCAATATCCTGATCAAGTCCTAGGCTCCATTATTTATTAAAGTATTCCCTTTGCCTTAAGTATAGATATCAATCTATATTGATGTTCCACCATCGATTCCTGAGCCACCATCAATGGTCCATCGTTGATACTTGTCACTTTCTGTAGTTTACTATCAATAACAACCACCATAAGTGGTCCACCATTGACTTCTAAACCATCAGTGTTTCATCATCACTACCAGTTACAATAGGAGCTCCATCATCAGTATCCACCATCAGTACCTGTTATCATCAGTAGCTTCTGACAGTGCCTGCTAGATTGGTGTACCACCTCAGTACCTGCTACCCTTGGTGTTCATCACTTGTATCTCCTCAACATGGGTTCCTAGCATCGATACCAGTTATCCTAGGATTCAGCAACAGTACACAGTGGCACCTTCTGTCTCCTTCAGTGCTCCTTCACCACAGTACTACCTATAGAAAGAGACACTGCTCCTATCATCGATGGTCAGTTCCAGCCGATAACTCACCTTCTGCAGTCCCAGCGATCTCAGCATTTACGATTCCAGCTACTACTTCAGTTCCAGCCAATTCCAGCTTCTACTTCGGTTCCAGCCGATTCAAGCATATCCTTTGGTTCCAACGAATTCTAGTACTTCCTTCAGCTCCAGACGATCCTAAGACTCATCTCTGGTCCCAGTGGACCATTGGGGTCTGATTCACATAGACTGTGATCTTTTGTCTCGATCCGGAAAGTCTGTGTCAGACAGTGCAGACCCTGGACAGTTCACACCTTCAAAGCAGTGGTGACAATAGTTTTGAAGAATTGCGCCACGCTGCAGCATGTCAATGCTGCGGCTGACGGGGCTGCGAGCGGCATCGCAAGAGCCAATCTGCACATATGCTTTAAGTGCAATTATGAACCTTGCGAGCTGTCTGCAATGTCAACATTTACAAAAATCTTGTAGAAACATTAATATGGCGCTTTATTGTTTGTTATCGGATGCATTTGTTTGGGACTTACAGAAATACGGATTTTAGGAAGTGGGCAAAGGTCACGGAGCCCCATCACACGTTCGGATTGCTGCTTTTTGTGAACTTTCTTTTCTCTATACCTAATGAGTAACTATTTTGGAATGCAGTATTAGTCAGTGCCATTATTTATTCTCCAGCTTCACAACAGTCTCCTGAGCGCAGATTACTCCCCCTGACTCATTCACAATCAAAGGGAAAACTCTGCCTTGAGTTTTAATCTAGGCCGCTAATTTCTATAGAAAATTGCATTCCCGATACGTTTGGAATTGGGGCTGGTGTTCTGTGCAATGTGCTGCTTGGGGGAGGGGAAGAACGACACTGCCACTTTCTAATAGACTGTAGCATTTTCCCCTTTCCCCTCCCCCTCATCCTCGTGTCCGCTAGATCACCAAGCTTTATTAATGGGGTCTGCCAGTCCTGTTTTATGGGAATAGGTCGGTAGGTCGACACTATTCAGGTTGACATACAGTAGGTCGACCACTGAAGGTCGACAGGCCTTAGGTCGACACAGACAAAAGGTTGACATGTCTTAGGCCGACATGGTGAAAAAGGTCGACACAAGCATTAGGTAGACATTTTTCACTTTTGTTGCGTTGACATGTGCCGACATGCGGTATTTCAGGCCCTGCCATCCACTAGGGCATTCAGGGAGAATATAATGGTGTGCAGAGCACAGCGAGGCTCTGTGCCTGAAACATGGCGAACGCAGCGAGCCAAGCGAGGGGACGCGGTGCACCGATATGTTGTCCATGTCAACTATGTCGACATTCAGGACAAAAACGTGAAAAACCCATGTCAATCATTTGACTGTCGACCTTCCCAATGTTGACCTAATGCTTATGTTGACCTTTTGACCCTGTCAACCTTAGGCAAGTCGACCTATTGTCTATGTCAACCTTCAATGGTCGACCTATGTATGTAGACCTTGATTTGGTCAACCTACTGATCCGTACCCCTGTTCTATAAGTGATCCGATTCCCACTGTTTTTTTTTTTTAAAGTTAACCAAATGTAATTGCCAGCAGGGGGGAGGGTCAGCATCGTCTCCGGATTCCTGGATGCTGTATACTAGCTGTTCATATTGTATTTCTGTCCGTGGGTTTGTTATAAATCGATGTAAACCATCGTCTGATGATATAGCAATCAGGGCGTCTAGGCAATGCATGGACTTGTCCCTGATTTCTCATGTGAATTTGATGATCTTATCCTTTGCGTTAATCAACTTCATCAACTCAAGGTAGAATTTATTCATCCTTGTCCAGATCGTAATGTAGCAACTAAAGTCTACTGCACCTGCACAGTATTTCAGGAAAATAGTGCAGCGGCCACTTTCCTGGTGCTTTCTGCAGTGCTGCTGATACACAACTCCAGTGCAATCAATAGGTGCAAAGTGTGCAGTGTGTGTGGGCGCCGCGGGGACCTGTGTGCAATCCACACACTGCACCCATTATAAATACACCAGTGTGTGCAGATAAAGGAGGAGACAGTGGGATCGGAGCGGATAAAGGGATTGGGAAGAAGAGGAGGATTATAAAGAGAAGGCAATTATATGACTTTCTTGGGGAAGTTGTGCATCTCAGAAGCCACTCAGTGGCGCTTCTGATTGGCTGCTGAGCAGCCAATAGAATCATTCTGATGAGAGGCGCGGAAGATGAAACATCTCTGCGCCTCTCAGTCCGCTGCGGGGAGATGCCAGAGTCGCCGGCAGCTTGAAGAACCTGGAAGAAGAACTGGACTACGACGGATCAAGACTGAAGAACTTCCATGGAGGACCTGGGTGAGTAGGATTTCCTTCCACAGGTCCACCATGGATTTCTTCGGACCGGACACCGGAGCCAGGGACCCGGGACCCAGGGACCTACCGATGGGATCAAGATAGGTAAGTATAATTATGTGTGTGTTATGTATGTACTAAACTTTTATTTTTCTGGTGTGTCAGTGTGTGTTTATTTAACTATTTTTGTAACTGGGGACCCCATGCTGTTTTTTTTTATTTTTTTAATTTTATTTTATTTTTTTTACACTGAAGCCTGCACGGATCTGACTGATCCGTGCAGGCTTAAAGCCAAATACGACAGAAAAATAAGGTGTATTTTTCTGCCGTATTTTCGTGGCCATTAGCGGCCGTATTTTCTATACGGCCGCTTAGTAAATCAGGAACCACCATTCTTTTGAATGGTGATTCCTATCAATGTGTAGACATTCGTATTTGTAAATACAAATACGAATGTCCCATCCATAGGAATAGGAATTGACGTATTTTCGGGATAGTAAATTCCGAAAATACGAATGTGTAAAAAAAAAGGTGTATTTATGCCTACGAATGCACCTTTTTTTTTTACGAATTTAGCTTAGTAAATTTCCCCCTACAGGTGAGGATTCCTTATCAAACATGTGCAGGACCAGAAGCATATTGGATAACAGATTATTCCATATTTCTGAATTTCAATGAGGTCTGTTGAGGACGGGACCCATGTGTGAAAACAAAATGCATTTATATAATATAAAAACATTAAACACATGAAATGCACACAAATATATATATATATATTTTTTTTATGAAATTCTCATACATGATATACTTTACATATACGCAAGGAAATGTCATAAAAAAAGAGACCAACATAGTAATCAAATGGGTATACATGAGAATATATGTGACTCAAAGAGAAGAAAAATTCCCAACATTTATAGAGACATAGAGAAAATGTTTCAATTGTTCAAAATATTAATAACACAAAAACGAACTGTGCACACAAATATATTTTATTTGTGCATGAAACAAGTTATCAAAACATGAAACAATGTTTGTGTACTATGTCGGGCACTGAGTTTGAATGCAATAATTTTTTTGCACATATTTAGGGTCACTTACATATAATGTCCCCAGTAGTGCCAGTTACATATCATGTCCCCAGTAGTGGCAGTTACAGTACATATCATGTCCCCAGTAGTGCCAGTTACATATCATGTCCCCAGTAGTGCCAGTTACATATCATGTCCCCAGTAGTGGCAGTTACATATCATGTCCCCAGTAGTGGCAGTTACAGTACATATCATGTCCCCAGTAGTGCTGTGGCAGTTACATATCATGTCCCCAGTAGTGCCAGTAACATATCATGTCCCAGTAGTGCCAGTTACATATCATGTCCTCAGTAGTGCCAGTTACATATCATGTCCCCAGTAGTGCCAGTTACATTTCATGTCCCTAGCAGTGCCAGTTACAGATCATGTTCCCAGTAGTGCCAGTTACAGATCATGTCCCCAGTAGTGGCAGTTACATATCATGTCCCCAGTAGTGGCAGTTACATATCATGTCCCCAGTAGTGGCAGTTACAGTACATATCATGTCCCCAGGAGTGCTGTGGCAGTTACATATCATGTACCCAGTAGTGCCAGTTACATATCATGTCCTTAGTAGTGCCAGTTACATATCATGTCCCCAGTAGTGCCAGTTACATTTCATGTCCCTAGCAGTGCCAGTTACAGATCATGTCCCCAGTAGTGCCAGTTACATATCATGTCCCCAGTAGTGCCAGTTACATATCATGTCCCCAGTAGTGGCAGTTACATATCATGTCCCCAGTAGTGGCAGTTACAGTACATATCATGTCCCCAGTAGTGCTGTGGCAGTTACATATCATGTCCCCAGTAGTGCCAGTTACATATCATATCCTCAGTAGTGCCAGTTACATATCATGTCCCCAGTAGTGCCAGTTACATTTCATGTCCCTAGCAGTGCCAGTTACAGATCATGTCCCCAGTAGTACCAGCCATGAGATGTGATGGGTGCTTACAATGAGATGTAACTCCCAGTATCCATGCCATCCCGGAGCGTGGTGAGGTGCCGCAGAATTCCGCTCGTCTGACTCACCCCCATAGTGCTCAGTGATCCCGAGGAACAGTCTAAGTCCAAATTATAGCTGCTTGATGTCAATTAATTAGTCATAGGCTGAAAACGGCTTCTATTTACAGAACCAATTAGCGTTTTTTTCTATCAAGTTTAGGAGTAAAACAAATGATTAACTTTCCATTATTCTCCTAAAATACTGCCGGGCTTAGCCGCAATGGTGGCGTCATTTAGCCATGAGAGGTGACATTGGGCCGGATTCAGGTGTAGATACTCACACAGCAGCAGCTAGTTTTGGATGTACAGACGGAGCTGCTCTCATTAGCGCGCACTTCTGCGCACGTGCAAACCCCAACTGGGAATGGCCACGGTGAGTTGCACAGTCGCCGGAACATTCGGAGGGAGGGCGTTCCCATGTGTACACAGACGGGCTGATGCCTGCTGGGGGGGGGGAGGGGGGCGTCGCGTTTGGCTGAAGTCACATGACATGTGGATCTGCGAAATTACTCGGCTGATCCACCAGTCTTAAGGTCCCCATACATCAGAACGACATTGGACCCGAACTCATAATCTCTACGATTTGTGCGTTTTTCATGTTGACTTTTTGCTTGCGTCAACTTTTTGACCACATCAACCTTTTCCAATGGGTCGACCTTTTGACTGTTGACCTAGACCAGGCATTCCCAACCACGGTCCTCAAGGCACACCAACAGTGCAGGTTGTAGTGATATCCAGGCTTCAGCACAGATGGTTTAATCAGAATCCATCAGATACTAATTAAGTCACCTGTGCTCAAGCCTGGATATCTACAAAACCTGCACTGTTGGTGTGCCTTGAGGACCGTGGTTGGGAATGCCTGACCTAGACACTGTTGATCAAATGACCGTATCCTGACCTAGGATTTTGGGTGGGATGTTCTAACATCCGCTGCCCTCTAACGCCCCCCCTTCGCCGGGTACCGCACTGTGAATAACCGCAGACGCTCTAACACATGCGATCAGTAATGCAAGGGACAGGTCTTGCGATAAGATCTGTCCCTTGCGATGTGGCGCCGGCGCTGGACTTCCGGGTATGAGACGGATCCCTCACACAGCGCTGCGGTAAGAAGCCCATAGGCTTATGCAGGTAATCCCCAGCTTTGCTTTGCTGGCGATTCCCTCCGCAGCGCTGACACTGCGGTGGGGGGTTAGAGAATAGAGAAATGCGGTAAATACCCCAATAACAGGGTTTTTACCGCATTTCTGGTTAAGAGCATCCCGCCAATTATGAGTGGTGTTTTCTCACGCCCCTCGACCCCGGACCCACCTGTTAGTAACTAGGGAATAGCCCCTTTTATTTTTGCAATCTGATAGGGGTATTACAGTATAAATAAATATTAGACTGTAAGCTCCACGGGACAGGCACTGATGTGAATGGTTACACTTTCTCTATAAAACATTGCATGATAAGAAAGTACTATATAAATAAATGGAATAATAATAATAATAATGCTAAAAAATAGTATTTAATTAAAGGGTATGTTGTCCACCGACTGTTATTTCAATGTTGGCCTAACCTGGTTATAATGTACAATAGATTGGAACAGCTGTTTAGCAGCATTTGTATAAAGAACAGTCACAGATGAAGGCTTATCAAATGCTACCAGCAGTTCCTGCGGCTGAATTCTGCTCCCTGTTACACATCATGTGTGATTGGCATATTGTCACACGCACAGATCGAGGGGGTGCTGCTAAATACTCTGCAAATAAAGCTGCAGTATGCCTGTGATGACAATACCAACCACATACTGATATCGCAGTGTAAAGTGTTGGAAGCCTTACATTTTGTATATAATATACTTGCCTACTTTTAAAAAATTAGTTTCAGGGAGATTATAGTCGGTAGTAGAATTATCCACAGCGCCCCATTGAGGGGGCGTGTTATGCTCCATCCAAGGGGCGTGTCTAGTTCCATATATGGAGAGACTGTGAAAAGAGATTGTGAATGTGGCACCTAGAAGCGTGCTGGGAAATGGTGCTGATGATTCAATGTAAATGTATCTGTCTCTAATGTGGGCTAGGTGACATGAGGGAGATTGCTAGACTAATGAGGGAGAGAGGGAGATTGCTGCTATGTCAGGGAGTCTCCTGCAGAATGCAGGAGGGGAGGTAACTGTCATGTAACAGTGTAATGTGGGCTAGGTGACATGAGGGAGATCGCTAGACTAATGAGGGAGAGAGGGAGATTGCTGTTATTTCAGGGAGTCTCCTGCAGAATGCAGGAGGGGAGGTAACTATGATGTAACAGTGTAATGTGGGCTAGGTGACATGAGGGAGATTGCTAGACTAATGAGGGAGAGAGGGAGATTGCTGCTATGTCAGGGAGTCTCATTCAGAATGCAGGAGGGGAGGTGGTACTTGTGTATTTTGGCGGTGCCCCCGATGTCCGTCGTACGATGAACAGATCGCATCGCATGCCATGCACCCGATGGCATGCGATGCGACGCGATTTTGACCCCCTATACGACCAAAAATCGTATAAGCACCCTAAAGGGTGCTTTTGAGCACCCAAATGGGTGCTTACAATGTTAAATGCACCCCCACGCCACCCCCCACTATAAACGTGAACCCGAAGCGTGGCGAGCGCAGCGAGCCCGCGAGGGGCGTCGGTACGCGTCCTACGACCTTTTCATACCCCCACTATCCACGTCGGCGTGGAGTTGAGAATAGAATAGTGTGGCGAGGGGACGCGGATACCTTCACAGGTAAACGCGTCCCTTCGCGGGCTTCACAGGTATCCGCGTCCCCACGCGGGGCTCGCTGCGCTCGCCACGCTTCGGGCTCGGTGGCTCGCTGCGCTCGCCACACTATTCTATTCTCAACTCCACGCCGACGTAGATAGTGGGGGTATGAAAAGGTCGTAGGACGCGTACCGCCGCCCCTTGCGGGCTCGCTGCGCTCGCCACGCTTCGGGTTCACGTTTATAGTGGGGGGGTGGCGTGGGGGTGCATTTAACATTGTAAGCACCCATTTGGGTGCTTAACATTGTATAAGCACCCATTAGGGTGCTTATACAATGTTTAATCGCATCGCATCGTATGGCATCGTATGCCATGTACAATGGCATACAATTTCAAAATTGTATGCCATCGTGCACTATCGTACGATATCACGTCGCATCGCATACCATCGTATGCGTTATGGTATGCGATGCGATGGGCGCCGCCAAAATACACAAGTACCGGGGAGGTAACTATGATGTAACAGTGTAATGTGGGCTAGGTGACATGAGGGAGATTGCTAGACTAATCAGGGAGAGAGGGAGATTGCTGCTATATCAGGGAGTCTCCTGCAGAATGCAGGAGGGGAGGTAACTATGATGTAACAGTGTAATGTGGGCTAGGTGACATGAGGGATATTGCTAGACTAATGAGGGAGAGAGGGAGATTGCTGCTATGTCAGGGAGTCTCCTGCAGAATGCAGGAGGGTAGGCAACTATGACAAGTACTTTGTGGAACGTTTGTTAAATGAGTATTTGGGCACCACCCGTGGTTCTTGGCCTGCTCCTTATTACTTTACTACTGTTACATTCCTATTGAGGCCCATTGTATATGACAGCCCCACTATAAAGAGATTGGGGCAGATGTACAAAGAGTGATAAACAACCAGCCAACCAGCTGTAACCCCTGAAACTGCCGTGTTACAGGGGGACACTGTCATTGGGTCACCACCAAGTAGGTCGACAAGCATTAGGTCGACATGAGTTTAGGCCGACATGAAGTGAGGTCGACAAGACTTTAGGTCGACAGGGTCATTAGGTCAACATGGGTCATTAGATCGACATAGAGATTTTTTTACTGTTTTTTGAGCCGACATGTGCCGACAGGCGGTATTTGATGCTCTACCATCCTCTAGGGCGTGGTGGGAGAACGGAATAGTGTGCCGAGCGTGCCCGAAGCATGCCGAGCGCAGTGAGCCATGCGAGGGGATGCGGTGGTACGGGGTCGACATAAGGGTAAAAAAAAAATGTCAACTTTTTTACTGTTGACCTAATGACCCTGTCAACCTTTCCCCTGTGGAACTAATGACCCTGTCGACCTAACCCACGTCGAACTTCCTGCATGTCGACCTAGACACATGTCGACCTAAATGCATGTCGACCTAATGGTGTTGACCTAATGACTGTCTAACACTTGCTGGTGACCAACTGAACCACACCCGTTACAGGATGTTTTTGAAAATTGACAGTTAGGGGCTGGGTGGTTGGTTGTTTATCACTCTCCACTTTATCACTTGTTGAGACTTAGTACATGTGGCCCCCAGTGTGTGTGTTACGTATATGAAATAATCTTCCGTAACAAACACAACTCTCTCGAATACATCTTTGCTGATAGAACCTTTATATATATTTTGGAAATATTATTAGCTGACAATGGTGAACACCTTAGGAGCCAGTGGTGTAACTATAGCCCTGCAGCCCCCGCAGTGGCGCTGAGAGAGTGTGGGCGTTGGGGGGTCTGCGGGGCTATTGTTACCCAATGCTGTCTGCCCATGCTGCCGGCGCATGTGTCTGCGCCCGGTCCCGGCTCTCCCGGCTACTGCTGCTACTAACAAAAAAGTGACACTCTGAAAATGGCTGCCGCCATACTGCAGACAGTTTTTGAGGATGCTAGAAGAGGCGACGGCCTCCTCTAGCAACCCTAAAAACGGTCTGCTGTATGGGGGCAGCCATTTTCCGAGTGTCACTTTTCATTAGCAGCAGTAGCCAGGAGAGCCGGGACCCGCAGACGGATGCGGCAGGAGATAACGGCCGCAGGGGGGGAGGGGGGCAAAATTAATAGTTACGCCACTGTTAGGAGCAGGGGTACTTTTTGGACATTTTTGTGAAGGTGGAGTCACTGTAGTTAGCAGCTGTATTAGCCAACATTCTAGACTTCATGATTTTTTAAATGATTAAATGTTAGATATCCTAATGTACTTTAACGGGTGTATTCCACGACCCCAAAATGGTTTTGTGGCATTGTGTGACTGCGGCGAGGGGAGGGTCATGACCTATGGCAAAGTGTGTGTGTGACATATTTGGTGGGACAGATGTGTGGCCTGTTTTGTCCCAGAAATGGTATCTGTCAGTTATTCTCAAACTTGGTCCTCAGGTTACCAAACAGCTCACCTTTTCCAGGTCACCCAGCAGGTGCACAGGTGTACTCATTACTCTCTGACACAAGTGCCGCTAATTATTTCATTTGTGATTCTGTGTCACCCCAGTCTGTTTGCTCCACCCCCCCACCCTCCTCCTTTAGAATGTAATGCTGCTTTCACATTGCCTAAATGTTTAAGACCCAGTATTTCAAAACAGTATTTAAAACGGGTCTGAGCCACTAAACCCCTTTCACATTGCAGGTGAAAACCGTTTTAAATACCATGTAAGTACCATTCACACATTCAACCCGTTTAACCCTCAAGGAACATGTTTCAAGCCATAAAAATAGAGCCCTTCACACTGCTCAAAAAACTGCTCCGAAGCGGGTAGGACCAGCTTTTTAACTGTTTAACAAATATCTGTATTTGGAGCTTTCACACTGCAGCTTTACCCGTTTTAAAAGGCAAAAAAACGGCAATAAACCGTTTAAGAGTCTGCAGTGTGAAAGGGGTATGAGCTCTCACAAGCAGGGCCCTCTCTCCTCATGTCTCTGACAGCCTGATAATTGCATCAGTATCCTGTCTCCTGCTGCAACTGTCTGTACTTACCATGTATTTGTACCAATGTGCCTTGTGCTGTCATTCATTATTTTCTTGTTTTTTGCTTATCTATATTTGCCAGGCGCTGTAGAATCCTTGTGACACCGTATAAAGGGTAGTAATAATAATAATAATACATTTGGGGATCTATTCATGAAGCAGAAAAAAGAGTGAGGTGAGCCAGTGGAAAAGTTTATATAACATAGAATATTTTGGGAGGACAGCGCTCTACTGTGGGTAATATCGACAAATGAAAAAAAGGGTATGTTTTACCAGCTGGAAATCCCGGACTGTTTCTTTTCCAGAATTATTTCATACGGTAACAGAAAAACACACAAATTGTGTAGTAGTCCACAAACATATAGTCTATATATATATATAGGGGCTAGATGAATTGATGGATTCTTCTATGTCACCAGCGTGAGAATTAGTGGGCTTTTTTAGGGGATCACCTCGTGCCTCGATAGGATATTGCAACAGCTTACACTCTGCTTACATGAAAAGGGTTAAGACCCCTTATATAAAGGTTTCTTTGATTGAATCTCTTTATGCCAATCAGTTAAGGGGTGCTTACTTGTAGCTTACATGTAAGGGGATGATGGAACTCGCATCAAGGTTTCTTTGCACAAAACATGTCTCCAACTTCATTCAGTAAAACAATTTCTTTTTATTGTAAAAAATGACATAAAAACCGGTGCCAGATGGAATACAGAACCAAAAACACAGAAGCGGCCAGATGAAAAAACCCGGGGAGCACACTCACAGTTTGCTGGCATATACGGCAACTCTGTAACACAAGGACATCAAAAATAGTGGCACCCCACCAACGTGTTTCAACCTTTGGGTAGTCTTTTTCAAGGTGGAAAAGTTGCCTATGGCAACCAATAATCTATAAAGTACATTCTATAAAACTATACGTAGCAGCTGATTGGTTTCCTATCTTTTCACTGCTTCATGAACAGAACCTTTTTATGAGGAGATCTGGAAAACCTGCGGTGTTCTGGGTGCTGATGATGGAGTGTGAGTCCCTATGTTGTCCACATATTTATTTGATTACATGTATAAAAGAGTTCCCACATAGCCAAAACCAAATACTAATATCGGTACTTGTGGACAATCACGGCTCCCACGATGTGCATCGCATAGCAAAAAAATCGCATCGCATGCAATCGCATGCGATCGCATGCGTTTTTTAACAGAAAAGCATCCAAATGCATTGAAATTAGTATCAAACATGTTCAATGGCCCCCAAATGTAATTTTTGAGGCTGTACCACCCCCACTATCAACGCGAACCCGAAGCGTGGTGAGCGCAGCGAGCCCGCGAGGGGTGTCGTTACGCGTCCTACGACCTTTTCATACCCCCACTATCCACGTCGGCGTGGAGATGAGAATAGAAAGTGTGGCGAGCGCAGCGAGCCACCGAGCCCGAAGCGTGGCGAGCGCAGCGCGCCCCGCGAGGGGACACGGATACCTTTACAGGTATCCGCGTCCCCTCGCGGGCTTCACAGGTGTCCGTGTCCGCTCGCCACGCTTTGGGCTCGGTGGCTCGCTGCGCTCGCCACACTTTCTATTCTCAACTCCACGCCGACGTGGATAGTGGGGGTATGAAAAGGTCGTAGGACGTGTAACGCCGCCCCTCGCGGGCTCGCTGCGCTCACCACGCATCGGGTTCGCGTTGATAGTGGGGGTGGTACAGCCTCAAAAATGACATTTGGGGGCCATTGAACATGTTTGATACTAATTTCAATGCATTTGGATGCTTTTCTGTTAAAAAACGCATGCGATCGCATTCGATCAAATCGCATGCGATTTTGTAAAAAAAAAATTGGTAAAAAACTGCAAAAATCGCATCCAATCGCATGCCACTATATATGGCATGCGATGGCATGCGATGGGAGCCGTGATACTCCACAAGTACCCTAATATCATATTAAATGGTTTCAAAATAAGTGCAAGGTCGACAGTCAAAAGGTCGACATGGGGTTTTTCACTATTTTTGAGCCGACATGTGCCGACAGGCAGGATGTCATGCCCTACCATCCACTAGTGTGTGGAAGGAAAAAAAAATACTTTGCTGAGCGCAGCGAGGCACCATGTGAGAAGCGCAAGCCATGCAAGGGGATGCTGTGCACCAATACGGTGTCCATGATGACTGTGTCGACATTCGGGACAAAAAAGTGAAAAACCCCCATGTCAACCTTGCCCATGTAGTCCGAATGCATGTGTCGACCCAATGACCCTGTCGACCTAAACCCATGTAGGCCTTCTGAGTTGTCGACCTTGGCCCATGTTGACCTTTAGTAGTTGACCCAATGCATGTCAACCTTAGTGCCCTATGACCCATAACCCTTAGTATATCAGAATGTCAGCACTGCTTCCAGTGGTCAGAGCAGGACAAAGCCAGCTCAAAGAAAATGTTTTGAAAGCTAGTCTGCTACCGTGTGATTGCCTCTGTGTTTGTGTAAGTGCGATTGCCCCTGTGTTTGTGCATGTGTGAGAGAGAAAGAGATGTAGTTTAACGCGCTGCTAGCAGATGGCGGTGTTTCAGAGACACACAGACACTAGACATATATATATATATATATATATATATATATATATATATATGTAGAGGTGGAGGTGGCACTCACTTGGATTTGTGTAGACAGCAAAAAAGACGGCGTCTAACACCAGGCTGCTGTGTCGCTGTGTGGCCGGCAAAGGCAGTGCTGCCGTGTCGCTGTGTGGCCTGCAGTGGGTCCCGTGTTGTCATGTCGCGGTGTGGCCGGCAGGGGGCTGTAGCGCTGCCGTGTCGCTGTGTGGCCGGCAGGTGGCCGTTGCGCTGCCATGTCAATGTGTGGCCGGAAGGGGCAGTGCTGCCATGTCGCTGTGTGGCCGGCAGGTGGCCGTAGTGCTGCCGTGTCGCTGTGTGGCCGGCAGGGGGCCCCGTGTTGTCATGTCGCAGTGTGGCCGGAAGGGGGCCCCGTGTTGCCATGTCGCAGTGTGTCCAGCAGGGGGCGCTGTGTTGTCAGGCAGTTTGTGTGTGTGTGTGTGGCCGGCAGGGGGCGCTGTGTTGAAAGGCAGTGTGTGGCCGGCAGGGGGCCCCGTGTTGTCTTGATGCAGTTTGGCCGGCAGGCGGCGCCGTGTTACCAGGCAGAGTGTGCATGTACATGTGTGGCCGGCAGGGGGCGCTGTGTTGAAAGGCAGTGTGTGTGAGTGTGTGGCCAGCAGGGGGCCCCGTGTTGTCATGATGCAGTTTGGCCGGCAGGGGGCACCGTGTTGTTAGGCAGTGTGTGTGCACGTACGTGTGTGAGTGTGCGGCCGGCAGGGGGCTGTAGCGCTGCCATGTCGCTGTGCGGCCAGCAGGGGGGCCCGTGTTGTCATGTCGCAGTGTGGCCGGCAGGGGGTGCCGTGTTGTCAGGCAGTTTGTGTGTGTGTGTGGCCGGCAGGGGGAACCGTGTTGTCAGGCAGTGTGTGTGTGTGGCAGGCAGGGGGCCCCGTGTTGTCATGACGCAGTTTGGCCGGCAGGGGCGCCGTGTTGCCAGGCAGAGTTTTCATGTACATGTGTGGCCGGCAGGGGGCGCTGTCTTGAAAGGCAGTGTGTGTGAGTGTGTGGCCAGCAGGGGGCCCCGTGTTGTCATGATGCAGTTTGGCCGGCAGGGGGCACCGTGTTGCCAGGCAGTGTGTGGATGTACATGTGTGGCCGGCAGGGGGGGCCGTGTTCCCAGGCAGTGTGTGTGCACGTACGTGTGTGAGTGTGTGGCCAGCAGGGGGCCCCGTGTTGTCATGCCGCAGTGTGGCCGGCAGGGGGCCCGTGTTGCCATGTCGCAGTGCGGCCGGAAGGGGGCGCCGTGTTGTCAGGCAGTGTGTGTGTGTGAGTGTGTGGCCGGCAGGGGGCGCCATGTTGTCAGGCAGTGTGTGTGTGTGTGTGAGTGAGTGTGTGGGCGCCGTGTTGTCAGTGTGTGTGTGAGTGTGCGGCTAGCAGGGGGCGCCGTGTTCCCAGGTAGTGTGTGTGTGAGGGTGCAGCCAGCAGGGGCAGTGTTGTCATGTCACAGTGTGTGTGCACGTACGTGTGTGAGTGTGTGTACGGCAGGGGGCCCCCTGTTGCCATGTTGCAGTGCGGCCAGCAGGGGGCACAGTGTGTGTGAGTGTGTGTGTGCGACCGGCAGGGGGCCTGTGTTTTTAGGCAGTGTGTGTGCACGTACGTGTATGTGTGAGTGTGTGTCCGGCAGGGGGCGCAGTGTGTGTGTGCACATACGTGTGTGTGTGAGTGTGTGTCCGGCAGGGGGCCCCCTGTAGCCATGTCGCAGTGTGTCCGGCAGGGGGCCCATGTTGTCAGGCAGTAAGTGTGCACGTACCTATGTGAGTGTGTGTCCGGCAGGGGGCCCTGTGTTGCCATGTCGCTGTGTGTCCAGCAGGGGGCCCGCGTTGTCAGGCAGTGTGTGTGCACGTACGTGTGTGTGTGAGTGTCCGGCAGGGGGCCCCCTGTTGCCATGTCGCAGTGTGGCCGGCAGTGGGCCCGCGTTGTCAGGCAGTGTGTGTGCACGTACGTGTGTGAGTGTGTGAGTGTTCGGCAGGGGGCCCCTTGTTGCCATGTCGCTGTGTGTCCAGCAGGGGGCCCGCGTTGTCAGGCAGTGTGTGTGCACGTACGTGTGTGTGTGAGTGGCAGGGGGCCCCCTGTTGCCATGTCGCAGTGTGGCCGGCAGGGGGCCCGCGTTGTCAGGCAGTGTGTGTGCACGTACGTGTGTGAGTGTCCGGCAGGGGGACCCGTGTTGCCATGTCGCTGTGTGTCCAGCAGGGGGCCCGCGTTGTCAGGCAGTGTGTGTGCACGTACGTGTGTGAGTGTCCGGCAGGGTGCCCCCTGTTGCCATGTCGCTGTGTGTCCAGCAGGGGGCCCCCGTTGTCAGGCAGTGTGTGTGCACGTACGTGTGTGAGTGTCCGGCAGGGGGCCCCGTGTTGCCATGTCGCTGTGTGTCCAGCAGGGGGCCCGCATTGTCAGGCAGTGTGTGTGCACGTACGTTTGTGAGTGTGTGAGTGTGTGTCCAGCAGGGGGCCCCCTGTAGCCATGTCGCAGTGTGTCCGGCAGGGGGCCCATGTTGTCAGGCAGTGAGTGTGCACGTACGTGTGTGAGTGTGTGTCCGGCAGGGGGCCCTGTGTTGCCATGTCGCTGTGTGTCCAGCAGGGGGCCCGCGTTGTCAGGCAGTGTGTGTGCACGTACGTGTGTGTGTGAGTGTCCGGCAGGGGGCACCCTGTTGCCATGTCGCAGTGTGGCCGGCAGTGGGCCCGCGTTGTCAGGCAGTGTGTGTGCATGTACGTGTGTGAGTGTGTGAGTGTTCGGCAGGGGGCCCCTTGTTGCCATGTCGCTGTGTGTCCAGCAGGGGGCCTGCGTTGTCAGGCAGTGTGTGTGCACGTACGTGTGTGTGTGAGTGGCAGGGGGCCCCCTGTTGCCATGTCGCAGTGTGGCCGGCAGGGGGCCCGCGTTGTCAGGCAGTGTGTGTGCACGTACGTGTGTGAGTGTCCGGCAGGGGGACCCGTGTTGCCATGTCGCTGTGTGTCCAGCAGGGGGCCCCCGTTGTCAGGCAGTGTGTGTGCACGTACGTGTGTGAGTGTCCGGCAGGGGACCCCGTGTTGCCATGTCGCTGTGTGTCCAGCAGGGGGCCCGCATTGTCAGGCAGTGTGTGTGCACGTACGTGTGTGAGTGTGTGTCCAGCAGGGGGCCCCCTGTTGCCATGTCGCAGTGTGGCCGGCAGGGGGCCCGCGTTGTCAGGCAGTGTGTGTGCACGTACGTGTGTGAGTGTGTGAGTGTCCGGCAGGGGGCCCCCTGTTGCCATGTCGCTGTGTGTCCAGCAGGGGGCCCGCGTTGTCAGGCAGTGTGTGTGCACGTACGTGTGTGAGTGTGTGAGTGTCCGGCAGGGGGCCCCGTGTTGCCATGTCGCTGTGTGTCCAGCAGGGGGCCCGTGTTGTCAGGCAGTGTGTGTGCACGTACGTGTGTGAGTGTGTGTCCAGCAGGGGCCCCCCTGTTGCCATGTCGCAGTGTGGCCAGCAGGGGGCCCGAGTTGTCAGGCAGTGTGTGTGCACGTACGTGTGTGAGTGTCCGGCAGGGGGCCCCCTGTTACAATGTCGCTGAGTGTCCAGCAGGGGGCCTGCGTTGTCAGGCAGTGTGTGTGCACGTACGTGTGTGTGTCCAGCAGGGGGCCCCCTGTTGCCATGTCGCAGTGTGGCCGGCAGGGGGCGCCGTGTTGTCAGGCAGTGTGTGTGCACGTACGTGTGTGAGTGTGCGGCCGGCAGGGGGCTGTAGCGCTGCCATGTCGCTGTGCGGCCAGCAGGGGGGCCCGTGTTGTCACGTCGCAGTGTGGCCGGCAGGGGGTGCCGTGTTGTCAGGCAGTTTGTGTGTGTGTGTGGCCGGCAGGGGGAACCGTGTTGTCAGGCAGTGTGTGTGTGTGGCCGGCAGGGGGCCCGTGTTGCCATGTCGCAGTGCGGCCGGCAGGGGGCGCCGTGTTGTCAGGCAGTGTGTGTGTGGCCGGCAGGGGGCACCATGTTGTCAGGCAGTGTGTGTGTGAGTGAGTGAGTGAGTGTGTGGGCGCCGTGTTGTCAGGCAGTGTGTGTGAACGTACGTGTGTGAGTGTGCGGCTGGCAGGGGGCGCCGTGTTCCCAGGTAGTGTGTGTGTGAGGGTGCGGCCGGCAGGGGCAGTGTTGTCATGTCACAGTGTGGCCAGCAGGGGGCCCCGTGTTGTCAGGCAGTGTGTGTGCACGTACGTGTGTGAGTGTGTGTCCGGCAGGGGGCCCCCTGTTGCCATGTTGCAGTGCGGCCAGCAGGGGGCACAGTGTGTGTGTGTGTGCGACCGGCAGGGGGCCCACGTTTTCAGGCAGTGTGTGCACGTACGTGTATGTGTGAGTGGGCGGCCGGCAGGGGGCGCCGTGTTGTCAGGCAATGTGTGTGCGTGTGTGAGTGTGTGTCCAGCTGGGGGCGCAGTGTGTGTGCACATACGTGTGTGTGTGAGTGTGTGTCCGACAGGGGGCCCCCTGTAGCCATGCCGCAGTGTGTCCGGCAGGGGGCCCGCGTTGTCAGGCAGTAAGTGTGCACGTACGTGTCTGAGTGTGTGTCCGGCAGGGGGCCCCGTGTTGCCATGTCGCAGTGTGTCCAGCAGGGGGCCCGCGTTGTCAGGCAGTGTGTGTGCACGTACGTGTGTGAGTGTGTGTGTCTGGCAGGGGGCCCCGTGTTGCCATGTCGCTGTGTGTCCGGCAGGGGGCCCGCGTTGTTAGGCAGTGTGTGTGCACGTACGTGTGTGTGTGTGTGTGTGTGAGTGTCCGGCAGGGGGCCCCCTGTTGCCATGTCGCTGTGTGTCCGGCAGGGGGCCCGCGTTGTCAGGCAGTGTGTGTGCACGTACGTGTGTGAGTGTCCGGCAGGGGGCCCCGTGTTGCCATGTCGCTGTGTGTCCAGCAGGGGGCCCGCGTTGTCAGGCAGTGTGTTTGCACGTACGTGTGTGAGTGTGTGTCCAGCAGGGGGCCCCCTGTTGCCATGTCGCAGTGTGGCCAGCAGGGGGCCCGCGTTGTCAGGCAGTGTGTGTGCACGTACGTGTGTGAGTGTGTGAGTGTCCGGCAGGGGGCCCCCTGTTGCCATGTCGCTGTGTGTCCAGCAGGGGGCCTGAGTTGTCAGGCAGTGTGTGTGCATGTACGTGTGTGTGTCCAGCAGGGGGCCCCCTGTTGCCATGTCGCAGTGTGGCCGGCAGGGGGTGCCGTGTTGTCAGGCAGTGTGTGTGCACGTACGTGTGTGAGTGTGCAGCCGGCAGGGGGCTGTAGCGCTGCCATGTCGCTGTGCGGCCAGCAGGGGGGCCCGTGTTGTCATGTCGCAGTGTGGCCGGCAGGGGGCGCCGTGTTGTCAGGCAGTTTGTGTGTGTGTGGCCGGCAGGGGGAACCGCGTTGTCAGGCAGTGTGTGTGTGTGGCCGGCAGGGGGCCCGTGTTGCCATGTCGCAGTGCGGCCGGCAGGGGGCGCCGTGTTGTCAGGCAGTGTGTGTGTGGCCGGCAGGGGGCGCCATGTTGTCAGGCAGTGTGTGTGTGAGTGAGTGTGTGGGCGCCGTGTTGTCAGGCAGTGTGTGTGAACGTACGTGTGTGAGTGTGCGGCTGGCAGGGGGCGCCGTGTTCCCAGGTAGTGTGTGTGTGAGGGTGCGGCTGGCAGGGGCAGTGTTGTCATGTCACAGTGTGGCCAGCAGGGGGCCCCGTGTTGTCAGGCAGTGTGTGTGCACGTACGTGTGTGAGTGTGTGCCATGTTGCAGTGCGGCCAGCAGGGGGCACAGTGTGTGTGTGTGTGAGTGTGTGTGTGCGACCGGCAGGGGGCCCACGTTTTCAGGCAGTGTGTGTGCACGTACGTGTATGTGTGAGTGGGCGGCCGGCAGGGGGCGCCGTGTTGTCAGGCAATGTGTGTGCGTGTGTGAGTGTGTGTCCAGCTGGGGGCGCAGTGTGTGTGCACATACGTGAGTGTGTGAGTGTGTGTCCGACAGGGGGCCCCCTGTAGCCATGTCAAAGTGTGTCCGGCAGGGGGCCAGCGTTGTCAGGCAGTAAGTGTGCACGTACGTGTCTGAGTGTGTGTCCGGCAGGGGGCCCCGTGTTGCCATGTCGCAGTGTGTCCAGCAGGGGGCCCGCGTTGTCAGGCAGTGTGTGTGCACGTACGTGTGTGAGTGTGTGTGTCCGGCAGGGGGCCCCGTGTTGCCATGTCGCTGTGTGTCCGGCAGGGGGCCCGCGTTGTTAGGCAGTGTGTGTGCACGTACGTGTGTGTGTAAGTGTCCGGCAGGGGGCCCCCTGTTGCCATGTAGCAGTGTGGCTAGCAGGGGGCCCGCGTAGTCAGGCAGTGTGTGTGCACGAACGTGTGTGTGTGAGTGTCCGGCAGGGGGCCCCCTGTTGCCATGTTGCTGTGTGTCCAGTAGGGGGCCCGCGTTGTCAGGCAGTGTGTGTGCACGTACGTGTGTGAGTGTGTGTGAGTGTCCGGCAGGGGCCCCCTGTTGCTATGTCGCAGTGTGTCCAGCAGGGGGCCCGCGTTGTCAGGCAGTGTGTGTGCACGTACGTGTGTGAGTGTTCGGCAGGGGGCCCCCTGTTGCCATGTCGCAGTGTGGCCGGCAGGGGGCCCGCGTTGTCAGGCAGTGTGTGTGCACGGACGTGTGTGAGTGTGTGTGAGTGTCCGGCAGGGGGCCCCGTGTTGCCATGTTGCTGTGTGTCCAGCAGGGGGCCCGCGTTGTCAGGCAGTGTGTGTGCACGTACGTGTGTGTGTGTCCAGCAGGGGGCCCCCTGTTGCTATGTCGCAGTGTGTCCAGCAGGGGGCCCGCGTTGTCAGGCAGTGTGTGTGCACGTACGTGTGTGAGTGTGTGAGTGTGTGGGCGCCGCACGGACTTGTTGATGGTGAAAGTTTTGCAGGAAGGGAAGCAGCGGCGGCCGCGGCACGGAGTGAGTCCCGGGGGCAGCGGTGATGGGCATGCCGGCGCCAGGAGAGTGGCTGTGCGGGTAGTGTGTAGCCGGGTGCTGTGCTGCGGGGTGCGGCTGTGTGATTGACCCGTGTCCCCCCTGGTGTCTCCCGCTGGCGGGCCCAGCTGTCTATGAGCGCCCCCCCGGTGATCCGGCCGCCCAGCCCCGCGGGCCCCGGCCTCTCCCTGCAGATCCAGATCGGCCTGAGCCGGGAGCCCGTCCTACTGCCCGAGCCCGGGGAGCTGAGCCTGGGGGCCGTGCGAGAGATGGCCTGCTCCATCGTGGACCAGAAGGTGAGGCCTCTGCTGCTGTGCTCTGTGTGTGTATAGCCCACTGTGTGTGTGTGTATGTGTGTGTGTATATATATATATATATATATATATATATATATATATATATATATTATATAGCCCGGTCACTGTGTATATAACCCACTGTGTGTATATAGCCCGGTCATTATGTGTATATAGATCACTGTGTGTATATATCCCAGCACTACACCTAGCACCAGGCACTGTGTGTATATATCCCAGCACTACACCTAGCACCAGGCACTGTGTGTATATATCCCAGCACTGCACCTAGCACCGGTCACTGTGTGTATATATCCCAGCACTACACCTAGCACCGGTCACTGTGTATATATCCCAGCACTACACCTAGCACCGGTCACTGTGTGTATATATCCCAGCACTGCACCTAGCACCGGTCACTGTGTGTATATATCCCAGCACTGCACCTAGCACCGGTCACTGTGTGTATATATCTCAGCACTGCACCTAGCACCGGTCACTGTGTATATATCCCAGCACTGCACCTAGCACCGGTCACTGTGTATATATCCCAGCACTGCACCTAGCACCGGTCACTGTGTGTGTATATCCCAGCACTGCACCTAGCACCGGTCACTGTGTGTGTATATCCCAGCACTGCACCTAGCACCGGTTACTGTGTGTATATATCCCAGCACTGCACCTAGCACCGGTCACTGTGTATATATCCCAGCACTGCACCTAGCACCGGTCACTGTGTATATATCCCAGCACTGCACCTAGCACCGGTCACTGTGTGTGTATATCCCAGCACTGCACCTAGCACCGGTCACTGTGTGTGTATATCCCAGCACTGCACCTAGCACCGGTTACTGTGTGTATATATCCCAGCACTACACCTAGCACCAGGCACTGTGTGTATATATCCCAGCACTGCACCTAGCACCGGTCACTGTGTGTATATATCCCAGCACTGCACCTAGCACCGGTCACTGTGTATATATCCCAGCACTACACCTAGCACCGGTCACTGTGTGTATATATCCCAGCACTGCACCTAGCACCGGTCACTGTGTGTATATATCCCAGCACTGCACCTAGCACCGGTCACTGTGTATATATCCCAGCACTGCACCTAGCACCGGTCACTGTGTATATATCCCAGCACTGCACCTAGCACCGGTCACTGTGTGTGTATATCCCAGCACTGCACCTAGCACCGGTCACTGTGTGTGTATATCCCAGCACTGCACCTAGCACCGGTCACTGTGTGTGTATATCCCAGCACTGCACCTAGCACCGGTCACTGTGTGTGTATATCCCAGCACTGCACCTAGCACCGGTCACTGTGTGTGTATATCCCAGCACTGCACCTAGCACCGGTCACTGTGTGTGTGTATATATCCCAGCACTGCACCGGTCACTGTGTGTGTGTCTATATCCCAGCACTGCACCGGTCACTGTGTGTGTGTGTATGTATCCCAGCACTGCACCTAGCACCGGTCACTGTGTGTGTGTATATATCCTAGCACTGCACCTAGCACCGGTCACTGTGTGTATATATCCCAGCACTGCACCTAGCACCGGTCACTGTGTGTCTATATCCCAGCACTGCACCTAGCACCGGTCACTTTGTGTATATATCCCAGCACTACACCTAACACCGGTCACTGTGTGTATATATCCCAGCACTGCACCTAGCACCGGTCACTGTGTGTATATATCCCAGCACTGCACCTAGCACCGGTCACTGTGTGTGTGTGTATGTATCCCAGCACTGCACCTAGCACCGGTCACTGTGTGTGTGTATATATCCTAGCACTGCACCTAGCACCGGTCACTGTGTGTATATATCCCAGCACTGCACCTAGCACCGGTCACTGTGTGTCTATATCCCAGCACTGCACCTAGCACCGGTCACTTTGTGTATATATCCCAGCACTACACCTAACACCGGTCACTGTGTGTATATATCCCAGCACTGCACCTAGCACCGGTCACTGTGTGTATATATCCCAGCACTGCACCTAGCACCGGTCACTGTGTGTGTGTATATATCCTACCACTGCACCTAGCACCGGTCACTGTGTGTGTGTATATCCCAGCACTGCACCTAGCACCGGTCACTGTGTGTCTATATCCCAGCACTGCACCTAGCACCGGTCACTGTGTGTCTATATCCCAGCACTGCACCTAGCACCGGTCACTGTGTGTCTATATCCCAGCACTGCACCTAGCACCGGTCACTGTGTGTATATATCCCAGCACTGCTCATAGCACCGGTCACTGTGTGTATATATCCCAGCACTGCACCTAGCACCAGTCACTGTGTGTGTATATATCCCAGCACTGCACCTAGCACCGGTCACTGTGTGTATATATCCAAGCACTACACCTAGCACCGGTCACTGTGTGTATATATCCCAGCACTGCTCATAGCACCGGTCACTGTGTGTATATATCCCAGCACTGCACCTAGCACCGGTCACTGTGTGTGTGTGTGTATATATATCCCAGCACTGCACCTAGCACCGGTCACTGTGTGTGTGTATATATCCCAGCACTGCACCTAGCACCAGGCACTGTGTGTATATAGTCCCAGTCACTGTGTTATAAACTAGCACTACATCTAGCCCTGGTACTGTGTGTCGTTCCTCTGTATAGTTGCACTACTTCTCACCCCACGGAATATACAGTGTATGTCCTTGTATTAATGATTCTGATGTACAAATGCTGTTGTTCTCTGCACTGGAATGTAAGGGAAATGTGATGATTCCAATCGGCTTATTTACCAAAATGCATCATTACAGTCCAAATGGTAGACAGTCAATAGGTTGACACAAGCAAAATGCCGACATTGAAATGGTAGACGCATGAAGAGGTACGGTAGACATGAGCTTTTCATGGCTACTGGCCAGATTACCGCGGTGCTTCGCACACTTTACCGTTCCCAATCGGACTGTGGATGGTAAAATATGAAACTGTCCTAAGAGAATAACTCTACAAATAAAACCATGCGTCCACCATTGACCTGTCGGCCTTGTGCATTTTTACCTATTGACTGTCAACCATATACCGTGTTTTAATGCTGTTGGTTATCATGGTATTTGTCAACACAGTCCGGAATTGCGCTGATATTAAGGGAAATCATGCCGGATATTGCACTGATATTAAGGGAAATCATGCCGGATATTGCACTGATATTAAGGGAAATCATGCCCGAAATTGCACTGATATTACGGGAAATCATGCCGGATATTGCACTGATATTAAGGGAAATCATGCCGGAAATTGCACTGATATTAAGGGAAATCATGCCGGATATTGCACTGATATTAAGGGAAATCATGCCGGATATTGCACTGATATTAAGGGAAATCATGCCGGATATTGCACTGATATTAAGGGAAATCATGTCGGATATCGCACTGATATTAAGGGAAATCATGCCGGATATTGCACTGAGTAGTATTGGTGATGTCAATTCTCCCGGTAATCGTGGCTTTGGGAAGTTTTTTATTAGAATATATTTCCACCTAGAGAGACCTGATACTAGAAGTTTCAGCCAGCACATTACAGTGAATTCATTAAAATCCTTATGGCACATACTGGACATGCACTAACAAATGTATACATATGAGCATTTCCGCAATTACATATTCACCCTATGGTAAATAAACTACAAACCTATAAGGCCCTCCACCAGCACCCATACATCGCCCTATTTCCTGCAGCCGGTCCCCTTCTGCTCGGTCTGTCCCTTGCAGTGGGAGATGTTAAGCTTCCACTACTGGTTTATTGTGCTACAAAACCAATGAAAAGAGAGCACAATCCTAGTTCTTGGTCATTTAAGAAAAGCATTGATATGGTCTGACAGTGAGTTAAGGCCCATACACACTGGGCGACTTTGAGCTGAAAGGTTTGAGCGGCTTTCAGCTCAAAGCTGCCCAGTGTGTATGACCCAGCGATGAGCGGTGAACGCTGCTGGGTGCTCCCATATACCAGCAGATGAGCGGCTTTCAAGACAGTTTGGCCAGTGATAAAGGGCCTTATTCTAGTTCACTCTTTCTGACAAAATCCTTGTGCACTGCAGGTGGGGCAGATGTAACATGTGCAGAGAGAATTAGATGTGGGTGGGGTTTTACTTTAAAGTGAGATCTATATTGCAGTGTAAAAATAAAGCAGCCAGTATTTACCCTGCACAGAAACAAAATAACTCACCCAAATCTAATTCTCTCTGCACATTTTACATCTGCCTCCCTGCAGTGCACATGGTTTTGTCCATCTAAGAAGGATTATGTCAGAAAGAGTGAACTAGAATAAGGCCCAAAGTAGCAGGAAATGTATCACTTCTCCTCCCTTATCACTTCTTCATACATCTACCCCTCTGTCTGTTATTATCAGTGAGTGTTGAATATTTTGAAAAGATCAGAAACAATAAACTTTTTCCAATAAATAAATAAATCCTAAAGTACAATTTCATAAGTATAAGTTGAGTTAATTGATAAATGCTAATAAGCACCTACAGTATGTTGTTGTAATGACTCATTGAGATGTCACAGTGAATCAAATGTGGCTTATAAGTGAATGGGAACTGAATAAACATGAGCTGATGTAAATAGTCGGTCACCAGAGACCATGTCATTCAGGCATTCTCCGTTTCTAGGGGGCCTATTGGTGACTTATTTCATCTTTTGTTTTGTATACACTTATTGGTAAACTTTTATCTCCTACTTTCGTTGTGCTCATTTTTATTCACATCAATTCAAGTCATCTTAAATCTTTATCAATTAACTGTTTAAAATACTGTTTAGCAATTTGGTGGTTTTCATAAAGTTTTTTTTTTTTTAAGGAAAGTTATTAATTTACAATTCCTGACTTGCGAAAATCAGGCCTAATTCAGCCCCGCTCAGGGGGCTCTGGAAATTTGCAGCCCATCTGAACATTGATAAACCGAGCATGTGTCTGGTATCCTGTGTGCATGCACGGGGTTTCCTTGCGTATGGGCCATGCAAAAGGTTGTCTCCGCTTGGGGGGGGGATCCGGTTTGGGCGCCCCCCCCCCCCCCCCTGCCGTTTCATGGGCATACCAATAGAAGATGGGGGCTGCAGCCAACGTAGTTAACCATATCTTCTGCGGGCCCACCATATTGTCCGTACGCACTAAATGATGTCGGCTGCCGATATCTTTCAGTGACGTCACCCGTAGCCGCTAAACATGCATGTTGGTTGCTTGGCTATATTGCCGAGTTGACCTGCCTGTTTGGAAAACCCCAATCATCGTTACGACACGCGGGAGTGCACATCAATACTGAGTGTACACACTGGGCGATATTGAGAACAATATAGCTCAGAAGCCCCTTTCAGCTCACAAAATCGCCTAGTGTGTATGGGACTTTATTTTAAAGTGCTGTGATGTCTGTTAATGAAAGTAATTTCACCAATTTGGTCTGGCTAGTGCCTGTTCTGGGTGTTGTACTTCTCACTGATGTCACTGAAATGACTCTAAGCACCGTACAGTCAGATCACATTGTAACTCCCATGGGGCAGTCATAGGGGCTTATTCTGGTTCACTCGCTAAAGACAAATTCACTCTTAGCGACACACCATGTGCACTGCAGACCGGGCAGATGTAACATATGCAGAGAGAGTTAGATTTGGGTGAGGTTTGTACTTCAAACTGATGTTTATATTGCAGTGTAAGAATAAAGCAGCCAGTATTTACCCTGCACAGAAACAATAAAACACCCAAATCTAACTCTCTCTGCACATGTTACATCTGCCACACCTGCAGTGCACATGGTTTTGCCCATCTGAGAGTGAATTTGCTTTTTGCGAGTGAACCAGAATAACCCCCATAGAACGCAGCCTTTTAGAAGAAAGCATATTGCATTGATAAGCCGGTATCGCTTGTATATATAGTTCCAGGGGAGGGAGCAGACGGAAGGCTGAACTCTCTGTACATAGAATGTGCGACAGAGCGACTTGTAGGAAGGACGGTCTGTGTGTAAAGGAAACAAGGAAACGGAACAGCAGACGTTTCTCTCCCAAACAGACTGCAATGTAGTACTCAGAGGAAGTGTGTGCAGTGCTGATTGGTCCTCCCGGGCATGCCTCTGACTGATAGGACCTTTATGTCTAATGTATAGGGCACAGCAGTGACAAGTCCTGTTCCCCGCACATGTTCTTGGTGGCAGACCATGAGGCAGTGTTTTCAGGTCTTTTTTTGCCATATGTGGGGTTTATCGAGCTTTTAATACGTCACAATGATTTGTTTAGTTGGCAGCAGGTTCTGTTTGTGCTATTGATCGGTGTGGAATATCCTGTGCTCCGTGTGTGTGAGCTTTATTCCATTACTATCGTTCTGCTTTCTCTTCCGTCTTCTCCCCCCCCCTCTTATTAATTATAATTCCAACATTTACAGAACTTTTCCCTACAGCGCTCACTCTCATGTATAATCCTCCTGGATGTGGCCGCTGACCATTACATTGTTGGTCAGTAGGAAGTTTGCACAGTGTGTACGCACTGTATAATGTGTCTTGAGAGTCAAGGTAAAACGGTGACACATTGTGTAGTGTGTACTCTGCATTACTCACAACCCGTGGTCACCAGAACGTTGTACACGGCTCTGAAAGTGATTGTGTGTGGTGTGGGCATACCCCCGTGATCGCAGGATTGGTAACATTGGGAAAGTCTCCATGGGTGCGGGAGCCCGTATTACGTACATCTGATACTGAATCTGATAGGAGCTAAAAATAAACCAATGTATGGAATTGATGGGGATTTGAACCCTATTTCTTTGTTCTAATACTATGGAAACCAATACTATGTAGTTACACGACACAAACGCTTTTTTCAGGTTTGTGTCATCTTGAAGGCAATGGTAACGCGCTATCCAGTATGACAGCTGTTCCTGTAGTGATCTTTGATATCACATGTCAAGTGCCGCCCTCTGTCATACAGAGTCACACCTAGAGCACTCCTATGTAAAAGGGAAAGAAAGTGTTCCCCCTCAGTCCAGTCAGCACATGGGGGTGGATATGCTCCAAATACCACCCACCTGGTGTGAGCCAGCGTTCCTTTGTTCTGGCAAACAAACATGCCTCATCTACTGCATTATTCATTAGGGGGGCAATGCATTGTCCAATGGGCTGCATGTGGCTTACAACAGTCCAAGCAAACATGTTAGATCTAATCGCGTCCGGTCATTAGGTCCACTATTGGTCGACATGCATTACACTAATACAGTGTCCATGTTGACATACACATAAAAAAGTGAAAACCGCACATCTGCCTTTTCCCGGCCTTTGACCTTTATCGCGTGTCGACCGTCTACTGCTAAATGTAGAATACGGGCAGATTTATCAAAGCTTGGAGAGAGGTAATGTTACCAACCAGATAGGTTTGACCAAACGTCCTGTTACAGGCCAGTCCAGGGGTCGATGCCCCTAAATATTCTGGTGAACAGTTTAAAAATCATGATAATCCCTAGACGTTAGTTATATATCTATTAGTGTTTTCTATGTATTTATTTTAAGTCGTTTCCATGTTGAAATGCCCTGATTATAAATTGGCTTCTGGTTGTCATGTGACCGGTGACGGACTCCTCCGTGGAAGTGGGGGATTGGCTAGCTGCGGAGCCATTTGGGGAAAGAGTCATTAAAGCGATTGGATTGGTGTAGTCTGCACAAGCTGCTTATTTACGGGAAAAACCTGGAAAACTATTTGTGTGGAATTCCACTTTAGGCACAATTCCATACACACTGCTGTGAGCACTCAACATGCACTTCTGGTCAAGGGCATAACTGCCATAGGTGCAAGGGGTGCAGCTGAGGGGGGCCACTGGTACAGTACAATGCTTTGAAGAAGCTTCTGTCCAGTGCAATGATTGCGACTGAAAAAATTGTGCATTTTTTTCTGCTTTTGTTGAACGTTCTATGTAGTGTTCATTCCTGCACCTCTCATGGCCCTTCCAGTTCCTCTTTCTGGCCTGCGGTGTCGATCTGTAGTGTTCATTCCTGCACCTATCATGGCCCTTCCAGTTCCTTTTTCTGGCCTGCGGTGTCGATCTGTAGTGTTCATTCCTGCACCTATCATGGCCCTTCCAGTTCCTCTTTCCGGCCTGCGGTGTCGATCGGTAGTGTTCATTCCTGCACCTATCATGGCCCTTCTAGTTCCTCTTTCTGGCCTGCGGTGTCGATCGGTAGTGTTCATTCCTGCACCCTGCACCTATCATGGCCCTTCTAGTTCCTCTTTCTGGCCTGCGGTGTCGATCGGTAGTGTTCATTCCTGCACCTATCATAGCCCTTCCAGTTCCTCTTTCTGGCCTGCGGTGTCGGGGAGAGAGAGAGAGAGAGAGAGAGAGAGAGAGAGAGAGTCTAAATTGGTCAGAACAAGTCTCTTGCTCAAATCTCCCTGTGTGTATGCCCCATTAAGGAGCATACACACTCTGCGATGGGGGAGCATATGCTGAGCGCTGTGCTTAAGGACGGATCGCTCAGCACATATTGCCGCACACTAGCGACGCACCTGCAATGTGTGCTGTGCGGGCGTTGACTAGATTTTGAGTGTCAATGCTGTCAAGATCCAGTCAGACACTAGCAACACACGGGACTGCGCATCGCCTCCGGGGGGGGGGGGGGGGGGGGGGAGAGACGTACCCAGGAGCTGTAATATATTGTGTTTCCTGAGAGGTGTTCTGCTGCACGTTTATACCATTAGACTTCTGCTGCTTTATGAACTGGATTTCTTAAGCATTAAATAGCATTTATTTAGAATTTTGGTGCCAGTTGTATGGCCATGGATGTGTGGATTAACCTGTCCTATAGAAATAATTGGACTGGCACGGACACTTGAAGGAATTAAGCATTGTGCAAACCATTAACCTGAGATAGATAGATATAACTATATATATATATATATATATATATATATATATATATATATATATATATATATATATATATATATATATATATATATATATATATATATATAATTTCACCATTCCAAGTGACGCTCTGCTTAAAAAACAACAGTAAATCCAGGTGTGTGTGTGTGCTAGGATTAAAGCTAGGTTTAGGCCAGTGTGTGCTTTGTTGTACTGACTACATGCTGTACGGCCTCAGTTCTGCTGGATATATACTGTAGTGTTCATTCTAGCACCCGCTATCTTTGAAAAACCCATGCAGTTCCTGTTCCCTGCCTGGGGTGTCGCTGTCTGCTGTGGTGTTTTTAGCACAGGTCTGGTTTGCATATCAGTGCTGATATACAGACCACACTGTGCTAGAAGCACTACAGCAGACAGCGACACCCCAGGCAGGAAAGAGGAACTGCATGGGTTTTCAAAGATAGCGGGTGCTAACATGGACACTATACTGTATGTTGCTAGTGAGCCCCTGTAAGAATGTATTTCAATTCGTGTTTACTTGTCTCTGAAGGGGACACATCCACTTTGGTCCTATACATACAAATCTGATTCACAGTTTGCGTGAAGCACCAGCCATTGTCTAGGGCAGTGGTTCCCAACCTGTTGTACGCGTACCCCTGGGGGTACGCGTCCACCTGCTCGGGGGTACGCGGCGGCCCGGCCTGTAATGGCGGCTGCGGCAGTCAGATAGGTTGCTGGAGGGGAGGAGAGTGCATTGCACATCTCTCCTACCCCTCAGTGTGCTTCCCTGTGACTGGCCGCCCATCCGCCAATCAATCAGAGCTTGCGGGCCGGCAGCCAATCAGGAGCCGGCCCGCGAACTTTGATTGGCGGGCAGCCCAGTCACAGTGAAGGGAAGGAGAGATACGCAGTGTGCTGTACTCTCCTTCCCTGAGGGAAGCAGCGGCGACAGCTACACGGCAGGGGGACACTGGACTGTCCTCTCCCCAGCAGCAGCGTCAATGGGGAGTGTGCTGCTGCTGGGAAGTACTATGGGGGCATTGCTGGCACTGTGGGGCATACTTGTTACTGGCACTGTGGGGCATTGCTGGCACTGTGGGGCATACTTGTTACTGGCACTGTGGGGCATTGCTGGCACTGTGGGGCATACTTGTTACTGGCACTGTGGGGCATACTTGTTACTGGCACTGTGGGGCATTGCTGGCACTGTGGGGCATACTTGTTACTGGCACTGTGGGGCATTGCTGGCACTGTGGGGCATACATGTTACTGGCACTGTGGGGCATTGCTGGCACTGAGGCATTGCTGGCACTGTGGGGCATACTTGTTGCTGGCACTGTGGGGCATACTTGTTGCTGGCACTGTGGGGCATACTTGTTGCTGGCACTGTGGGGCATACTTGTTGCTGGCACTGTGGGGCATACTTGTTGCTGGCACTGTGGGGCATTGCTGGCACTGTGGGGCATTGCTGGCACTGTGGGGCATTGCTGGCACTGTGGGGCATTGCTGGCACTATAGGGGCATACTTGTTGCTGGCACTGTGGGGCATACTTGTTGCTGGCACTGTGGGGCATACTTGTTGCTGGCACTGTGGGGCATACTTGTTGCTGGCACTGTGGGGCAATCCTGGCACTGTGGGGCATACTTGTTGCTGGCACTATAGGGGCATACTTGTTGCTGGCACTGTGGGGCATACTTGTTGCTGGCACTATGGGGGCATACTTGTTGCTGGCACTGTAGGGGCATTGTTGGCACTGTGGGCGCATGCCCAGTACCATGGGGTCATACCTGGCACCGTGGTGGCATTCCCTTTTTCTGGCACTGTGGGGGCATACCTGGCACCATTGGAGCATATGTGTATCTGGCACTTTTGGGGGCATATGTGTATCTGGCACTACTGGAAGGCTAACGTGATCCGTTGGAATGTCTGTTGCTTCAGTAATAGAGATTTGACAAGGTTCTGTTATTTTATATGCTGTCCGCAGAATGGGCTGGGCTTATATTGTGGTCAAGTGGTTGCACTTTTTTTTTTTCTCGTCATTGCCAGTATGACTTGCCCCTGTTAAGCCACACCCCTTTTTAGTCCACGCCCCCATAAAAATTTCACGAGGGGGTACTCCTAAATGAAAAGCCTAATCAAGGGGTACGGGAGACAAAAAAGGTTGGGAACCGCTGGTCTAGGGAACCTCCGGCATTATCTTGGACCTTTAGATAGGCAAACCTTCACCAGCATTTTCAGCTCCAGCTTTAACAATACATTTACCACTGTACATATGTGTGTGGATGGTACAGGATGGGTTCCAGAATCCAGATACTAGGCTACCACAACAATAGTAGGGTCTCTTGTGTCATTCCCACGTAATATCCGTAGATACGAGGACTAGGCTGCAGTCCCACAAATCTTCTGTCCACTCGCACTGGTTTCCTCCATTGGTTGCTGGATGTGGTATAAGGGGAACCTGTGAGTGCATGTAGAACATGTAGAGAAATGCGTCATCGCTCAGCGATTCCTGTTGCTGACACTTCGGCGTTGTCTTGCAGTCACACTAATATGTCTGAAGTGTAACCACAGAGCCTCGCTGTACTGACATGCCTAACCTATCTGCTGCAAGTGGCACGTCACCTGGGAAGTGGACAGGTTAGGAATCACTACGTATAGATTCTTGGAAGTCTGTCTCCATGGGATCCGTAAGGACAATCCGAAAAATAGTCAGTGGCTGATCACTACAGCTTCTGAAATGGAAAAGAGATGCTGTTGCCCGTAGCAACCAGTTCGATTGTCTATCATTTCTCTATTGCATCCTAGAACGTGATGGACAGAATCTGATGGGTTGGTTAATTTTTAGAAGCTTTAGTAAATGTACCCCAAAGGTGCGTACACGGGGGGGGGGGGGCGATTTTGTACACTATCGCGGGAAATATGGTCGCTAAGCGACCATATTGCCCACGATGGGAGTGTGCACCGGCGATATATCGCCGGGTGCGCGCTCCCGTTTTTACCCCTGCAGTGATCGCTGGTCGCAGGAACATGCTCCTGCGACCAGCTGATTACCACTGCCGGCCTCCCCCGGCAGTTTCTTTTTCATCAGTGACCATCTCTGGTCGCTGATGAAAAGGAGAAACTGAGCAATATATCTCCCCCGTGTGTACGCACCTTTACTGATACCGCTTTCAATTAGGGGCATGTTCCCTCTTAATAGTTCAGCAACCATGTGTTACATTCCTGGTAATAAAAGTTCTCCAATGTTTAATGGGTGTGGTATTACCTGCCGACAGGCGGGATCCTGGAAGGCGTTAGACAGGCGTTGGAATTCCGATGGGGGAGGAAGCACAACGAAGCTTCTTGCAGGCTCCTTACAGGTTCCATACTCCCCCCACAGTCAGGATCCTGACTGTCGGTCTTTTAACAGTCGCCAATCCGTTGTTGGTCTACTGAATACCACCCATCACCCATCTAGCACTTACGTCAGAGGATGCGGTTCACTGTGACTTGCCCTGGGCTGCTCCAGCCGGTGCGGTGATATTTGTGCACGCGGTGAGTCGGGAACTAGTCTCTCCGATCTAGTAAAGTAGGAATTCTGCATGACCCTCAGGAGGGAGGGAGGGGGTTTACAGCGCTGCCAATTGAATAGCCCTGTATTTCTGTTAAAGCTATTTTTGGCATTGAACTTTCAGGAGAGCGTTATAAAGTGTTTGTGCTTTTCTGTATTCCAGTATTGTCTTGGATATTACTTGCCAAGGCTGATGCAC
Organism: Crinia signifera; assembly: GCF_055691185.1. Classification (NCBI taxonomy): domain Eukaryota; kingdom Metazoa; phylum Chordata; class Amphibia; order Anura; family Myobatrachidae; genus Crinia; species Crinia signifera. The sequence goes on along the minus strand of NC_139228.1, from coordinate 80,720,591 downwards.
AGCTCACCGATTGGTCTGCTAAGTTACTTTGTAGCCGATGCATAACTGGTTCTTGTTACCATAGGAACAATCTTGACCTTAAATGCAGCTTTACATGTTTTGTTATATTGTTTATTTCACTGTTCTGGGTCAAATGCCAAACGCACGACTCAAATGTGGTTGGTTTTAATCTCCACTATTGTCTCCATTTACGCATTGCACAAATGAAGGGACACGTTTACAGGGGGCTGTAAGAAGTGCTGTCCATAAGGGGTACAGGGTGGTGACATTGTCGGGCTTCGGGCCCATCATTTACAATAGTATACCCCTATCATACTGCAGCAATAATTGTTGCCGGGTCAGAGTGCGGTGTGAAAGCACCAAACTGAATAACCCAGGTCGACCAGCCCCGGCAATTCAACCTGGGTTAGAAGAAGGTTAGTGTTCATGCCCCTTTAGCAGCACATTGCTAGAACAGCCTGCCGCCCGACCCCCACCGGTGCACTTGGGGGATGCCCAGCACCGCTGTAGATGCCAGGTCCGCTGCCTGCTCTAATGTTACCGGGCCGGCCCCCAACAGTGACGATGACGACAAGCTCGAACAGCCCCCAGCGCTTGTCCTGCCCCGATCCTAGAAGGATAACTAAATGAGGGAAAGGGTTGCACCCCATAACAAAATCTTGGGTCTGGAAGCTACTGCACCAGATAACCTGAATCCCCATACGTTGCCGCCATGCTGATTAGTGTCCCGTCATGTGACGTGTGGCCCTTGGTTTCTCCGGTGTGCTGTTCAGCCCTGTCATTTCCTGAGCTAATTGTTACGGACGTTTTAACTGCAAATATAATTTTGTGCAATGTTAAGAATTTACCGATTGCTTATTTCTAAATCTAGCGCCATTACTTTCCCTTTCTAGACTTTCCCTGCCCTAGTGTCACAGTAGGTTACGTCCCGTCCTTTAGTTGTTTACCAAGCAATTGTGAGAGTTTATGGCTTCTTCAGAGCAATTGTCAGCTCAGTGCTGAATCTCAGGGCCTGTAGCCCTCTCCCCTGTTACACATTTACCCAGTGTGGTGACACAGGTATACGAATGCTTTTATTGAACTAGGTTTTAATGCACTTTTTTTTTTACAGCCTTTATGGTCTCTGATGTGTTGCAGTAGTTCACTAGTTTGTAAATTGTGTTACTGCCACAGCGTCATTTACAACTTATTTAGCAAAATACATATGCGTCCTCCGTACGCCCTGCAGCACGAGATGCTGCCAGGTCACGTGCTACTCTGCTTTTTGTGAAAAAAGAGTGTTTGTCGCAATGCGAGTAGGACGCACGAGGAGACTGTGCTGATTAATTTTGGTATGACATTTGTATATTGTGTGTGACGGCTATAAACTGAACAGAACTTGTATATCTATGTACAACTGAGTCTGTGAACCTGCAGCTTTTTTACAATACAAGTTTCACATATCGGAGTAATTGGCACAGTTTTTTGTGTGTCCTAGTCGCATTGTGTTACAACTAAGACAGATTTTCAGCGAATAAGGACACTCGACGCTAGGAGATTACTCACATTCCACGAGACGCTTGGGTCCAGTCACCTGGGAATTTGACATTGGTATCGGAGTACCTTGGCAGTGATTGGGTCCCATTAAAAGCTTAAGGATAGGTGGATTGCTGGTCCAAGTATTCAGGTGTCCTCTCCAAACACCAGCAGAACAGAAACTCTATACAAGGTGCAGTGTGAAAGGCGCTGACCTGGGAATAACCCAGTTCAAAGGTGCAGTGGAAATAGGCAGTGACCTGGGATTTGAATGAAAAAGGGGTATAAATAGTCAGCTAGTTTGTGGGGTTCGGATGTATTCACCGATGTGTCGTATGAAGAGCAGCTAGGAGTATGTACTCTGCATTCCGGGTGTACACTGCTCCTGCTGGATACAGATGTTGCGTTTATGTAGCTGCAAACTACATAAACGATATGACCGATACTGGTTTTGGTAATGATATCTGTCCCCCCTGCTTCATACATGCATTTAATATTGAGCTACAAGCATAGATGATGTTGTTCTGGTCCTGAATTACTATTGCATGTGGCAATGGATCGGATCCGATGTCAAACACATGCGACTTGACTACTTTTTACCCGATTTTCCAGGCCGATCCATTGGAATCGTATAAAATCGGCCAAAGTAGCACTTCTGTACTTGCAGCGTCTTTTCCTGGGTCTCTGGTGCGCACACACTACAGCAATTTACTATTTTTTGGGGTCTAACTTTGACTGTAAATCGGACGTTTTTACCGCAAATCATTTGTGATCGCAATCCAATGCGTCTTTAGCTGCATCTTCTGCTCTGCAGGAAAGATCAGAAAATGCAGCTGAAGATTTGTGGGACTCAGGTGCTTGGGCGCTCAGGTGTTCTTGTGCAGTCCGGCATTTGGGAGTTGGGGCGCTTGGGCGTGTACTGGCATGTTCGGGCACATGGCTTGGGTGAGTTCTAGTGTTCAGGCTCCCAGGTGATGGCCGTGCAATTAACAGGGTAAGCGATGTGTGTGGGGAGTGACAACGGTGCACACATACATGTCAGTGGTACGCACAGAATTCCGAGTCATGCTTTTTACCCCTAATAATGCCTGATAATTGTTTTATCGTGTGGCCAAAGTAATGGACTAAAGTCCTTGCAGTGACTAAGGACTCAATTCGGTTGTGCAGCCCGCATGTTCAACTGCTCATTAGTAGTTAATGCGCCTGACAGCTCCGTGTTAAACTGCGCAATGCGACAACACCTGTCTGAAGATCTTACTTGGGCATCTAGTACCTGTTTGTGTGCTTTGGGTGCCCAAACTGAGGACTCTTTCACACATTTATGTTCTCACGCTGCAAGAATAAATGTGACTGCTGTAGCTTATCAATGCAGCAATTGAATAGCATAGATAGTCGTAGTCATGTAGATGCCCACCAGCGAGCGCTTGTCACAATTGAATTGGCCCCTAATAGTCCTGTTTGTACCATAAAAAACACTTCATACATTTCTGCTCATCTCCTCTGGAGGCTGTGAGCGGAAGTGTCCGTGCCAGCAGCACCTGTGCCCAAATGACAGAGCAATTGAATAGCTGCCGACGGGAACTCTCTAATTACGTGCCTCCAAACAACAATTTAAGAAAAAAATAAATCATGTCGGTCTTTTTCAAGTGTCGACCAAATCACTGCATCATTTTAAGAGTGTAGCGTATTTTTATTTTCCCCTCTGTTCTCCGATTGAGAGCATTGTAAATAGTGTGTAGGCCGATTTCTTTAAATTTACTATTGTTAATGTTTTGGCAAAACTTCTGGAACATACCGTAATGTATTGTTGGCGTTTGCCGCGTGAAGCCGCACAGTGTTCTCTAATGTTTAGATAGCTTGTTAGGTATAAGGACGGGTTCTAAGAACGCTTCTCGTTCCTGTTACACATTTTGTATTTTCTTTTGTGTTTGTGCTACTAGATGTTTTTTTTTTTCTTCTTTAGAACTTTTCCACTTGTGCCATACGAGTGTCTGATGTCAGGCCCTGCTTCCAGATGCGCCCCACCCCTCCTCTCCTCCTGAATCTCCGGGAATTTAGCTCATTTTACACTCCTCCCTCTCCATCCGGGGATTTAATCCTCATGCTGCCGGAGGGCCCTACTGTGTTGTAGTGGAATGTACTGTAGAATCTGCCTGCTTCATTTCCATGACTATACACCTTAATCCGGTTTGTTTTTTCTTTTTGAATAAGTTTTCCAACTTTTCTACTGCAACCTGAAGATAAAGGCTTACGGTCGCCAGGTCGACATACACTAAATGTCAACAGGGTTAAAGTCGATGCATGAAATGGGTCGACAGGCCTAAAGTTGACAGGATTGGAAGGTTGACCAAATTAGTTTTTCATTTTTTTTTTTTTTAAATAACAGGTGGTGTTTCATACTCTACCATCCACTCGGGGGTGGAGGGAGAATATGATATTGCGCCAAGCACAGTGAGGCACTGTGCCCGAAGCATGGCGAGCGCAGCGTTATACTGATACGGTATCCATGTCGACATCAACATTCGGCAGAAAAATAAAAAATCTCATGTCAACTTTTTGATTGTCAACCTTCTCATTGTTGATGACAATGTTTGTGTCGGCCACCTGACTGTCGTCCTTAGGCCTGTCAACCTTTAGTGGTTGACTTAATGTATGTTGACGTACATACTGACGACCCAATGGCCCATACCGACATAATACAACGTTTGACCACCATGGATACCTGTGAATTCCGCTTTTTGTACTGTTACATATCCTGCTTTGAGTGTTTCATTTGGAACAGAGGAGACCTCATTGTTTATAAAGCCAACATTAAACTCTTTAGTTCCTGCTGAATTTTCCCGATGGATTGTGCCAATTTCTAGTTGTCGAGCTTGAAGTCTCTATGGCCGGAATACATGCGGCAAATTCACTATCTCGTTGCTTTTCTGTGTAAATGGTTTTGGTTGATGCTTTTACGCATCGTTAACATGGAGATCTTAATGCTGTGTCACCAAGTGTGAAGACTTTTACAGGGGTAGAACAGAAGAGAAGAAGCCAACACTGGGGATATTACCCCCCCCCCCCATTCTCCACCACTGCTGGCTTCTTCCTTTCTCTTCCCCCATATGCAGTACTCTGTCTGGCCTGGCTCGTTCCTCCTTTCTCCTCTCTGGCTTTAATCTCTTCCTTTTTTTTCTTCACAATCCCTTTCCCGGCAGCGTGATCCTAAAGCCATAAGTTTAATATCGCATTGTTCCACATTATTGTCGCGTCTAATAAATGCCTGTTTCTGTAACTCTTCCTCTCTGACACATCGGAATTATCTTTCCTGTGATGTAGCAGGACTCTCCGTCTATGGAAGTTCAGTTGGCAAGCGTCCATTTCTCTTGTCTGCGGCTCTAGATATTGGCATGGAATCTCCTCGTTATGTGGTCACGGTACTAAAATAGAAGATTCACTTTTTCTGATTTCTGTTCAGCTTTTTTTTGTTCATTAACTGTCAGTTAGATTGGGTGGTGGCGGCGGTGGCACCCCACCTCCACCTCCACACGCCCCTTCTTACAGTGCTAAAGCACACCGGGCCAACATCCATTGTGCATCTCCATGTTATCGTAAGATATAACGCTGCCTTCAGTATACTCTGCTCTAGCTGCGCATTGAGAACAGTGTCTCTCTCAGAATGTCGGCATTGGGGTTAGTGCCGACAGGATCATTAGGTCAACATGGGCTAGGTTGACAGTCAGTTGGTCGACATGGGTTTTTCAGGATTATTTGGACACCGTATCAGTGCACCGCGTCCCCTCGCTACCCTCAGCACACTATTCTATTCTCCCTCCGCACCCTAGTGGATGGCTGGGCATGAAATACCGCCTGTCGGCACATGGCGGCTCAAGAAAAAAAAAGTTTAAAACCCATGTTGACCTGAGGTGTCGACCTATGCCTATGTCAACTTTCAGTGGTTGACATGCATGTCGACCTTACGGCCGTATACCCCCATTACAGTGTGTAAAAGAAAACCCCACACCAGGTAGTATATAAATAACGCCCCAAACCTTCCCCTGTCTCCTTCCTGTCCTTGGCGAAGATACAGATACATTTTTTGGAAAAAAAAAATCTTCTATCTCTGTAAGTGACTGTGGGGCAGATTTATTGAGCTCGGTGAAGTGATAAAGTGTCTGGTTTTTATCACCGGCCAATCAGTTTCTACCTGTTAACTTACCGGCTTGGTTCGAAAAATGACAGGTAGGAGCTGATTGGCCGGTGATAAAAACCAGGCACTTTATCACTTCACAGAGCTTAATAAATCTGCCCCTAAGTCTTGATTAAACTTCTATCAGTTTTAATGTATGATTTAGTGAAAGTGCCTAAAACAGTGGTTCTCAATCGCAGTACTAATGTACTAATCGAAATTCAGATGTGTCCTCATACTCCTAGCCTCAATACACCATGCAGCGCGAGAAGCCTGGCACGAGTGAGCCACCAGATCCCCTCTGACTCTCTTCACGGTCTCTTTTATGCATCAATGTACGTAATCCATGGCAATGCAATCTGAGAAAACAGAATCACGGATTCATTTGATTTGCATCACTTCTGTATCTGTGTGTGTTTGAATCTCTCTGTCTATCTATATCTATATATATATATATATGAAGCACAACAGAACTTGCTGCGACTAAACGCAGAGTGCGCGGCATCGTAGGACTTTCTACACAGATTTGCACTCGTAGCACGCTGATATATATATCTATATAGATATATATATAGATAGATATCAGGAGATAGGGGGTTGTGACCTTTCCTGCGCTGTAAGGGTAGCTGCACTTCTATATACCTCGCTGTTAATAGAGGTATGAAACAGAAATAGATGGAAAAAAAAAAGGATATAGAGTTGCGGTAGGTAGAAGTTTCACCTAAAGTATTTACGTGTTTGTAAAACAATATATATACATTTTTATTTTATTTTATACAACAATATAAAAACAATTGATGTTCACACAATATTCCCATCACAATTAGTCCGGTGTCTGATACCACTTTAAACTAGTGTTTTCCTGAAAATCCTACGCGTTTCGTCCCGGAGGGACTTCTTCAGGAGTAACAAGGTATCAATCAACAGTAAATTCTATCGCCAATGGTAGACAAACCAAAAAGGAGGGTCAACACCACAGGGAAGATATGGACTGTCTCAGTATCATCATCTTAGGACCAATATCTAAAAATATCCAACTGATGTCTTCACCAAGCTTCTGCCCTGCTGTGGTTGGGTAGGTGGATAGTTGGAGACCTGCTCTGGCTGCTGCAGCAGCTTTTGCTCTGCTGTGGTTGGAAAGGTGGGTAGTTGGAGACCTGCTCTGGCTGCTGCAGCAGCTTTTGCTCTGCTGTGGTTGGGAAGGTGGGTAGTTGGAGACTTGCTCTGGCTGATGCAGCAGCTTCTGCCCTGCTATGGTTGGCTATGGTAGGTGGATAGTTGCAGACTTGCTCTAGCTGATGCAGCTGCTTCTCACCTGCTGTGGTTGGAAAGGGTAAGTGGAACAAGAATTGCATAAGCATAAACTTTCCCTTTGTCCGTCGGATGGGCCTTCAGTGTTTTGAATAGAGATTCTCTTTTATCCACGAAAAATAAAATGAAGCACTGGTCACTTTAAGAATGATCTCTCCCAGCCATCGTACAACTCCTATTTTAATTTAGCTAGATTTATAGCTGCTCTAAATGTAATATGTATTTATAGTAATTTACATAGAACATTAAATGATTAAAGGAAGTGCGTTATTACCACTAAACAATGGGTTTCACAGTTTAGTCACTCGCATAATCTGTGTTCCAGCCAAACGTATTACACCTCCCAGTTTATAACTTGCTCTAAGTAGCCACCTGTGTAGGTGGGTAAATTGCATAAAGAAAGAATACGGTACTTATGTAGTATCTGGGCGTCCGATTTAGAAATGGGTCGGATCGGTAGCATCGCATGCGACCAAATCGTATGCGATGGTCCCAATTTTTCCATAGGATTCAATGTTAAAATGGTCCATTTTAACATAAAATTCAATGGGAAAAAGGGGTCCTTTTCCTTTCCCCACTATCCAAGTGGGCATGGAGTTGGATATAAACCTGTGGCGAGCGTACACAGAATACTTTTTAAGAAATCATGCGATATTGGATGCGATTCGATGCGATTTTGCTATGGAAAGCCATCCACCCCTTGTGAAAAATCACTCTGTGTGTATGCACTGAGCGATTTTCACCATTGTCGCTGTGTATGCACCTTTACAGCTACTGTTACTGATGTCCTTTATCGAATGTACATGCAGCATGATGGAGGATCTCGCTAGCGACAGCCATGTAGAGCAATGCAGTATGGCCCCCTCTTGCCAGCCCCACCCCAAGCAGGTCGATACCGGCATGCCCCACCAGTTGCCGTCACTCCCGATACCGGCATGCCCCACCAGTTGCCGTCACTCCCGATACCGGCGTGCCCCAACAGTTGCCGTCACTCCCGATACCGGCGTGCCCCAACAGTTGCCGTCACCCCTGATACCGCCGTGCCCCACCAGTTGCCGTCACTCCCGATACCGCCGTGCCCCACCAGTTGCCGTCACTCCCGATACCGCCGTGCCCCACCAGTTGCCGTCACTCCCGATACCGCCGTGCCCCACCAGTTGCCGTCACTCCCGATACCGCCGTGCCCCACCAGTTGCCGTCACTCCCGATACCGCCGTGCCCCACCAGTTGCCGTCACTCCCGATACCGCCGTGCCCCACCAGTTGCTGTCACTCCCGATACCGCCGTGCCCCACCAGTTGCCATCACTCCCGATACCGCCGTGCCCCACCAGTTGCCGTCACTTCCGATACCGCCGTGCCCCACCAGTTGCCGTCACTCCCGAAACTTTTGACCGATTTTACCCAATTTCTTGGCCCGATCCGTCGGAATCCGGTGACATTGGCCTGAACCACATAAGTGTATGGGGGCCTTTACTAACCTTCAATGGATTACAGAGGTCTGCAAGAGGGCGCAGTATCTTTCCCATCACTGCAGCCGTCTCGTACAATCATTTCTGGTGTTATACAATGTGGAATGGGACAGGTGTTTTATTCCCTGGTCTTGTTTGTGGCCTGTTTTTGCCTTTCACAGGTCTTGTGTTTGTGTGTGATGTGTGTTACTCAATTACTACTCTGCTAATGTGGCGGATATTATACAGCTGACCTACTTTATGTCATTTGTTGTAATGCAGGCATGTCCAAACTATGGACCTCCAGCTGTTGTGAAACTACAAATCCCATTATGCCTTGCTACAGTTTTTCTATTATGGAATGCTAAAACTATGGCAAGGCATGCTGGGATGTGTAGTTTCACAACAGCTGGAGGGCCACAGTTTGGACATGCCTGTTGTAATGTATCCGTGTGATGCTCCTCTGCTCCACCATGGATTCATATCCCCAACGTCTTGGTGCAATAACTTTATAATATCACTAATTCTGGTGTAAAATGCTCCAGCCAAGGCCTTATTATTTTGTGTATCCTTTTGGGTCTCCGCATGACTATAACTTTGTTAACTGGCCTTCCATAAGCTGTCAGCATTAGAGCCAGTTATTCCATGCGAATGCCACTGCTATGATTATTGACGTCACCGACACCATTGAGGTATCTTTGGGTGTCTTGCATTTATGTTGTATACACACCAAACACATGAAATGCACACAGATATATGTTATTTGTGCATGAAAGAAGGTTTTAAAACCTGAAACAAAGTTTGTGTCCTATCCCGGGCACTGACATTCAATGTCAAGCAATTATTTTCTATATATTTAGTGCCAGTTACATGTCGTGCCCCCCAGTAGTGCCAGTTACATGTCATGCCCCCCAGTAGTGCCAGTTACATGTCGTGCCCCCCAGTAGTGCCAGTTACATGTAGTGCCAGTTACATGTCGTACCCCCCAGTAGTGCCAGTTACATGTCGTGCCCCCCAGTAGTGCCAGTTACATGTCGTGCCCCCCAGTAGTGCCAGTTACATGTCGTGCCCCCCAGTAGTGCCACTTACAGGTCGTGCCCCCCAGTAGTGCCACTTACAGGTTGTGCCCCCCAGTAGTGCCACTTACAGGTCGTGCCCCCAGTAGTGCCACTTACAGGTCGTGCCCCCAGTAGTGCCAGTTACATGCCTTGGCCCCAGTAGTGCCAGTTACATGCCTTGGCCCCAGTAGTGCCAGTTACAGATGTAGGTTATTAAAACCCCCCCCCCCCCAAAAAAAAAAAAAAGTACATTCATAGTCTGGAAAACTGATATTTGGATAGGGGAGACTCAACCTGTATCTGTCTTACCCCATCTGTGTGTGATGTCAGCGCACCTCTTATACATGTCATTTGATGACTATCCTCCCACAGGTGCTTTCATGTGTCTGTCTGGCATGTATATAATGTATATAATACTGAATACTGACTAGTTACATTTTATATTCTTTATTAAGTTAAGTTTTCTCACCCACCCAAATAACACCCCAAATAAAGACTACTGCAATATGTGTTTTCCTCCTTATAGAGTACATGTACGATGAATACTAGTTTGCCGCAGCCGCGCTGCTTTCATTTGATCCCCGCTATATAGGATCTTTGTGAAATTACTAATGAGATTTTGAGAATAAAGCGAGTGTGATGGAAAGAGCTGGAGGCCAAGCAAAGAGCCTTGGACTGTGCAGGAGAAGATCAGGTGTACGTCTATAGAGATGCATCTTTTGTATGCAGACCATAGGGTAGCATAGCAACGGCGTGATGTATTATTAGCAGTGGCTATTCTATACCCCTCTACACAGAGCATGCAATCAGCACAGGCTTCAGTGGACGCTCAGCACTGGCTTCATGCACACGGTCATGTGCTGGATCTGACACTCTACAGCCATAGAAATAATGCAGCTTAAATACCTTATATGTGATTAATTCCCCCCCCCCCCCCCAAAAAAAAAAAATTGGAAAAAATACCTTATACATTGTTCTTGCATAGTGTCCTGGACGTAGTTCCCAAACTCGGTCCTCCAGGCGCACCCTAACAGTCAAGGTTTTATAGATATCCATGGTTTTGCACAGATTAATTCAAATGAATGAGGTACCTATGAAGTCACCTGGTCTCAAACTTGGCTTTCCTTAAGCCCTGTACTGTTACAGCCCATACGCACTGGGCGATTTTGAGCTGAAAGCAGCTCAGTTTTGCCGTTTGAGTTCCTATCATCTTAAAAGCCGGCCAGCGCGTACGCCCAGTCCGCATCATCGCCATTACCAGCAGATGAGCAATGGGGTGGACGGCTTTTATCCACCACCGCGAAAATCGCTCAGTGTGTATGCATCTTCAGTGTCTTCATGACCGAGTTTGGCAACCCTAACGGCCTGGATTAGGGATGTATACAATCCGAAGGTTTGGGTACATCTTCCGACAGTGGGTGTGCTGGAGTTGTAGTGCCTGCCTCTAATCCGGTCCCTAATAGGCTGTAAGCATTTATGGGCGGGGCTTGTCAATGTTTCTGAAAGCACAGGAGTGTTGATTAGCCTCTGATGGTTTTCTGCCACAGCAATGCCGATGGTCATTCTGAGTGGAGTTAGTCTAGTGGTGTGTACACACGGGGGCGATATTCCGTGCTATGCGAGTCCCGATGCGATCAGATCTCATCGGTACTCGTATCGCACGGGCATGCATGGAGGGGCACAATTTAGACTATATAGTGCAGATCTATATAGTCTTGGCTGCCCTCTCTATCTGGCTGCCGATTTGCACTCACACGGGAGCGCGCATCGGCAGCGCATCGGGCTCACAAACCCTAAAAAAGCATGCGATATGGCTTCTGATGTTCACTATATCGGCAACATCGGAAGCCATATCTTACCGTGTGTACACACCGTTACTCGGATTGCAGATGCTGGCATTCGCATGTTTTGTACATCGAACAGAGTAGCTACATCCATATGGGAATCAGGCCCTATATTCGATATGGTGGCACAGGAGTTGGCATTTCTGCCTCGCACTGCCATAGGTTCTCAGACAAGGAACCTATCTGCTCCTGTTAATAGGGGTGTCCTCCCACAGTCCAGAAGTATCACCTCTGTATTATGTACCTGATGTCTGTGACGCACCTTCTGAAGAAATTCATAAAACGTTGTTCATAATGGTCGGTTAGTTCTGGTTTCTTGGCATTTACCGGCTCCGGTGAGATTGATGCAGTGATTAGAGGTTGTGTAAAGTGCTGTGCATTATATGTTGGTGCAACAAAATATAATGTCATCATTTAATCTGCTCCTATAATCTTGGAAAGACATCTCAATTATTTAGTGATTAAAGTAAACTCATAAATAGATCCAATCAGGTTCCTATCTCTGAACATGTATTTGCTTTAGTTTTTATCACTGGTTACAGAGTGTGGAAAAGCAAACATCAGCTTCTAAGCGAAAAGCCTCTAATCTGCAGAACGCAATACAGAATATAGGTCAGCATGACATGGGGCTGAGGAGGCTCATTGACAAGTTTGGGTACTACCAAAATGACACTTTAGTTTCTTTCAAATGCCTAATGTAATAATAGCTGCATTCTAATAAAATCATGTGTGTTTATATCAATAAATGAAATAAATATATATATATATATATCCCCAATAGCGGTATAGTGCCTGTTACTCTAAACTGTCCACAAGTTCCATACAGATCAACAAAATAAATAAAGATACTTTTCCAAGAATGTATTTATTAGTTTCTTCAATTGTAGTATAAATAAAGCGTCCAACGCGTTTCGTCTTACACAGTCTTCATCAGGGGAGCAAGTCTACAATCTTTATCATTTTCCACAATTCTAGTGATTTATTGTAGTATACCTAAACGACTATATTGATGTAAAATAGCCAATGCTATAATTCCTAAATGAATATCAACCTGTGATCAATAGAGAATTCCTGGCAAATATTTCATCTGTACCAGGAACTATTAAATTATTGTTTTTGTTAAAAAAAAAACCTAGGAGGCTACATGCAAAGTTATTTCTATTGGCTGTCCTGTAGATCCAGAACTGGACCAACTTTAAGAGACGAGTATAAAAACTTTCTTGAATGGGTGCCAGCTAATTAAAGCTCCTTTTGGGGCCTCTTTCTCCTGCAGGGATAGCCACTATCTAGTCTCCTTTTGGGACCTCTTTCTCCTGCAGGGATGGCCACTATCTAATCTCCTTATGGGGCCTCTTTCTCCTGCAGGGATAGCCACTATCTAGTCTCCTTTTGGGACCTCTTTCTCCTGCAGGGATAGCCACTATCTAGTCTCCTTTTGGGGCCTCTTTGTCCTGCAGGGAAAGCCACTATCTAGTCTCCTTTTGGGACCTCTTTGTCCTGCAGGGATAGAAACTATCTAGTCTCCTTTTGGGGCCTCTTTGTCCTGCATGGATAGCCATTATCTAGTCTCCTTTTGGGGCCTCTTTGTCCTGCATGGATAGCCATTATCTAGTCTCCTTTTGGGACCTCTTTGTCCTGCAGGGATAGCCACTATCTAGTCTCCTTTTGGGGCCTCTTTGTCCTGCAGGGATGGCCACTATCTAGTCTCCTTTTGGGACCTCTTTGTCCTGCAGGGATAGCCACTATCTAGTCTCCTTTTGGGGCCTCTTTGTCCTGCAGGGATGGCCACTATCTAGTCTCCTTTTGGGACCTCTTTGTCCTGCAGGGATGGCCACTATCTAGTCTCCTTTTGGGGCCTCTTTGTCCCTCAGGGATAGCCACTATTTAGTCTCGTTTTGGGGCCTCTTTCTCCTGCAGGGATAGCCACTATCTAGTCTCCTTTTGGGGCCTCTTTCTCCTGCAGGGATTGCCACTATCTAGTCTCCTTTTGGGGCCTCTTTCTCCTGCAGGGATAGCCACTATCTAGTCTCCTTTTGGGGCCTCTTTGTCCTGCAGGGATAGCTACTATCTAGTCTCCTTTTGGGGCCTCTTTGTCCTGCAGGGATAGCCACTATCTAGTCTCCTTTTGGGACCTCTTTCTCCTGCAGGGATAGCCACTATCTAGTCTCCTTTTGGGACCTCTTTCTCCTGCAGGGATAGCCACTATCTAGTCTCCTTTTGGGGCTCCTTTCTCCTGCAGGGATAGCCACTATCTAGAAACCTTTTGGGACCTTTTTCTCCTGCAGGGATAGCCACTATCTAGTCTCCTTTTGGGACCTCTTTCTCCTGCAGGGATAGCCACTATCTAGGCTCCTTTCTCCTGCAGGGATAGCCACTATCTAGAAACCTTTTGGGACCTTTTTCTCCTGCAGGGATAGCCACTATCTAATCTCCTTATGGGGCCTCTTTTTCCTGCAGGGATCGCCACTATCTAGTCTCCTTATGGGGCCTCTTTCTCCTGCAGGGATAGCCACTATCTAGAGGCTATTTAGTTCTTTGGTGATAAGACAGTTCCCTACAGAGCATATATTTTCTCTATCTGCTCCAAAATAAGTACCGTAATACACCACTTTTTAAATGGAATGCATAGTAGTCCATATCACTTTATAAATATCGATTTTCTAGTATTGTCAATCTATCTTCCAGACTGTGTTTATTTGGACTAGCAAAATACTTTTAAATAACATGTTAAATATTAACAAAATTGTAATAAACATATTTTATATTTATACTTACGGTGCATACACATGGGGTTATTTCAGCCCCTTTTCTAAGGTATCTGACTAGGTTGCTTAGAAAACCAGCAAAGAATGCTCCGTGTGTATGCCCTGCATTGGCTTTCCCTAGATTGCAGGGCTTTGCCTGTTAAAAATAGGCAAAGCCCCACTCAGCATTATCGCTCAGCACACAGCATCGCGGGACACCTGGGATGCCTGCTGAGCGATCTTGCTGAAACAAATCTCGAAGCTACAGTAAATAGCCAGGTTGCCCCGTGTGTATGGGGATTTAGAGACTGGGAGATATATGGATGGTGGGGCGGGAGGGCCTAAATCATAAATCATTGTATTTACATATAAGCTTTTGGGGCTGCATAAGACCCATTTTACAATATCGCTTGATAGCCAGCTGTCAGCTGCACCATGAATGTCAGAATGGATTTTGCATGGCATTTGGTGGTGGGGACTGCATCCGCCACCGTTCTTCAAAATGGGGGTATGTTGAGTACATAGTCCGTGTTGTACGCAGCCTTACCAAACTAGTGTGTCCGAAACAGAGGACGAGTCTGAGTAGGTTCAGCTTGCGCAGGCTGACCGTTTCCTTAGAACATTGCTATTCACGTCCGATGCTGAGTCGGTGCTGAGTCCTCAGACGAAGCATTCATATCTCTTTGCGTATTCAGTTTAATTCCTTGCAGCTGTGCATTTCCTTACAAGCATGAATTGGGCCCAGAGTGCAGAGGGTGATGGGAATCCTGTAGAACGTCAGGACACTGTATTGCGGGTATTAATGAGCTTACACTATTACTCTGCGTTCCGGGTTCAGGGCTAAGGCGAGTAATCGGAACGGGGGGCTGTCTGTGGATTCCTCTCCATAAAAATGCGTGTTATAACGTCCCATAGGATTCTATAAACAAACGTCCTCTTAAACTGGCAACGTTTTTTTTTCTCCTTTTTTTAATGTATGTGTACATCATTCAGAGGGATATTCAATGATTTTGGTGAACTTGCGGGAATTTAGTTGTTTGACACGGCCATAGTTCCAATCCGAGTTGTGGTTGCCATGGACAACCGCCACTTACGGCAGATGTTGCATAACATCAATTTTCCAGAGGGTGGACAGCTTTCCATAGCAGGACCCTATGGAAAACCCCTCCATTCCGTCACACATCTACTGGGGATGATGCTGGAGAGCGCAAAATCGCTCATCGCTGCCTCGTACACACTAGGCGGCTCTCAGCTCATTGTCACCCAGTGTGTATGGGCCTTTAGTTCAATTGGGAGACAACTGAACTTAAAGACAAGACAATAGCAGCCTTTGTAGATCATCCAGCTCGCCATGTAATACTTTTTACATTTTTGCAAAGTGTATCCAAGTTCTAACCCCAGACTGACCTTAGATGATCAACCACCGCTGGCACTTTCAGACAGAATAACCACCTAAAAAGGGCGCATACAATACGGTGTACAAATATATGCACTGTAGGAAAGCAAACCTACTGACTAAAAACATTGGATACCGATGTGTTGTACACTGTACGCAGTTGTGTCTTTGTGGTCCAGAGGACAATGGTCTGCATATAAATGAATATCCCCACATACACAGCAGCCAGACATGACCTCATAACACATGCGTGCCGCTCAGCTGGGAACTGAGAGAGGGCTACACGATGACAGCAGCGCGCTGAAGAACACAGATAGCAGGAAGGGACCAGGCATTATACAGACGGCTATGATAGATAGATGGGGAGACGCTGACAGACGCTGCGAGGACTTGGATGGGAATATGATTTGGAACAGTTTTGGGAAACGGCTTATGTGAGGGACTGCTTTCCCTAAAAGGGCCATGTTTATTTACCGATAATAGGGTAGTGACTTGAATAGAAATCTGGCGTAATCATTGCTGTTAACTATATTAATAGCGGAGAATGTGCACTATATTTGGCATCACTAAGATGTCACGTGTTCTTCTGTTACTGTTTAATGATTGAACATTTTAATCTAGTTTAGCGCTCCAATGTTGGGTGATGTCAGCTTGCTGGAATGTTGGTCTAGAATGAACGAGTGTATACTGTAGTACCGTTGTGCTTTGTCCTGTGGGACAGTGTGGGAAGTTTAATACCTAGAACTGATTGGTTGACACACCATTTTGATGGGCAAGTATCTAGTTCGGTAATTATAACCGAACTAGATACTTGCCCGTCAAAATGACAACACATTTGTGATGTTGGAGTCACTGGCACAAAGCGAAACCTTGAAATGCTCCATTTGGACACACTCTAGTGCAGTGGTTCTCAAAGTCGGTTTTCAGGGACCCACACGATTCACGTTTTACAGCTCACCGGACAGGTGTACTCATTACTGACTGGCACATTTTAAAAGATCCACAGGTGGAGATAGTTATTTCACTGGATTCTGGAAGGAGACCGGCAAAACATGCACTGTGTGGGGTCCTGAGGACCGACTTTGAGAACCTGTGATCTAGTGGCCACCAATGTGCAGAACCGTAGAATTCACTCCATAGAGGTGAGGTGCAGAATAAGCTTTCATTATAAAGGATTAGGTGAGGAAATAGCCACAGATAGGGCTGTTAGAAGGTGTATGGTTAGCGGTACTGCAGGACTGTGGCGGCTGCTGATTGGGTCTTGCCTAATCCTACTGATGGCACTTAATGACAGATAAACAAAGGGACATTTCTACTGCAAACACAGATTCCAATTTTGATGTCCTAATAAAATAATTGGAAATAAAAAAATCCCATTTTATATTGTAACTAGGTGATTCATCGCGCCCTACGGGCGCTCTTCACACCGTCGTAAGGGGCTGCGCCCCCTTAATTTGTGAACATTTGTATATGAGAAATATGGTTAGAATTGTATGAAAGATGCCCTGTATTGCAACTTAGGTGTCCGCGAATCGCGGGAGGGGGGGTCGCGGAGGGTGCCGCGAATTGCAGGAGGGGGGGGTCGAGGGGGGTGCCACGAATTGCAGGAGGGGGGGTTGTGGGGGGGTGGATGCTGCGAATCGCGGGAGGGGAGAGATTGCAGAGAATCGCGGGAGGGGGGTCGCGGGGTTTGTTGCCGCAAATCGCGGGAGGGGGGTTACGGGGGCGGGGGTTGCGGCGAATCATGGTAGGGGGGGTCGCGGGGGTTGTGCCGTGAATCACAGGAGGGGGGGTCACGGGGTGGGGTGCCGAGAATCGCGGGGGGTGTGTGTGTGTGCCGTGAATCGCAGGAGTGGGGGTTGCGGGGGGGGGGGGTGGGGGGTGGGGGGGGGGTGTGACGCGAATCGCCACAAGAAAAAATCAACACAGAAAGGTCAACACATGTAAATGTTGACATAAGTGTGGCACTTCATTGGTGTCCATGTCGACACATGAGAATGAATATGAAAACATTCAAAAAATGAAATAAATCTTCAAAAACTCATGTCAACCTTTTTCATTGTCGACCATAGCCGTGCCAGTGTTTTGCATGTGCCATTTAATCCTGGGGCTGCCGCGAATCGCGGGGGGTGCCGCGATTTGCGGGAGGGGGGGGTTGCGGGGGGTGGGTGCCGCGAATCGCGGGAGAGCGGGGTTCATGGGGGTTCCGGTGGGGGGTTGCCGCGAATTGCGGGAGGGGGGGGGGTCGCGGGGGGGTGCCGCGAATCGCCGGAGGGGGGGTTGCGGGGGGTGTGACGCGAAACGCCACAAGAAAAAAATCAACACAGAAAGGTCAACACATGTAAATGTTGACATAAGTGTGGCACTTCATTGGTGTCCATGTCGACACATGAGAATGAATATGAAAATATTCAAAAAAATGTCAAACGTCAAAAAAATTTCAAAAACTCATGTCAACCTGTTTCATTGTCGACCATAGCCATGTCAGTGTTTTCCATGTGCAATTTAATTCTGGAGCTGCCGCGAATCACGGGGGGGTGCCGCGAATTGCGGGAGGGGGGGTCGCGGGGGTGGGTGCCGCGAATCGCGGGAGGGCGGGGTTCACAGGGGTTCCGGTGGGGGGTTGCCACGAATTGCGGGAGGTGGGGGGTCACGGGGGGTGCTGCGAATCACGGGAGGGGGGGTTGCGGGGGGGTGTGACGCGAATCGCCACAAGAAAAAATCAACACAGAAAGGTCATGTAAATGTTGACAAAGTGTGCCACTTCATTGGTGTCCATATCGACACATGACAATGAATATGAAAAAATTTAAAATAAATCTTCAAAAACTCATGTCAACCTTTTTCATTGTCGACCATAGCCATGTCAGTGTTTTGCATGTGCCATTTAATCCTGGGGCTGCTGCGAATTGCGGGGGGGGGGGGGGGTGCCGCGAATCGCGGGAGGGGTGGTCGCAGGGGAGGTGCCGCCAATCGTGCAAGGGGGGGTCGCGGGGGGGTTATTTTTGCCGCGAATCGCGGGAGGGAGGTCGCGGGGGGGGGTGTTTTTTCCGCGAATCGGGGGGGGGGGTCACAGGGAAGAGTTTGTCGCGATTCGCGGGAGGGGGGGGTCGCGGGGTGGTGGTTATGCCGCGAATTGCGGGAGGGGTCGTGGGGGGGTTCTTTTTGCAGCGAATCGCGGGAGGGGGGGTCGCGGGGGTGTTTTTGCTGCGAATCGCGGTAGGGGGGGTCGCGGGGGAGCGGGTGTTTTTGCCGCGAATCGCGGGAGGAGGGGGGGCGCGCAGGGGGGGAGGTTTTGCCGCAAATCGCGGGAGGGGGGCGCTCACCTGGTGGCTGTGGAGTAGCAGTGCTGGGCAACATGGGAAGGCAGTGGGTGTCTGGCACTGTCTGTGGGCTCACTGGGCTGGTTCTCTGGCACATACCTCCCAACATGACCCTCTCCAGGAGGGACACAATGCTCTGTTTCTAGACTTCCCCTTAATGTATGATTGCCATCACCTGTTTTAAACAGGTTAATTTCTCAGAAAGGTGTTCAGCACAGATGAAGGCAATCACACATTAAGAGGAAAGTCCAGGAACAGAGCGTTCTAGACACAGACACCCACTTTGAGTGACAGATGTAGCCAAATATATAGGAGATTGGGACGCCATTCATTATTAACGGTCAGGACACTTCTCTTGTTTGTATATAACACGCTTCATCACGTAATCATATTGTACGAATAGGATAATGTAACGTTGACATCTACCTTGCTGTTTGACGTACATCTGGAATAAATGGTATGGTATGTAAATATGCTGTTCCTCCACCGCCCCCTATCCCCTCCTGCCATCTGTGAATGAGCCCCATTGTGCTTACACACTTCCACATGGGTTATCTGTTTACTGTTACATGGTAAACAGAATTGTTAACATCTGCTCCTAAGATTCCGACCACTGAGGGCACCGTGCATCTGTATTCTGAGTGATGCCCTCTCACGTCTGCCAGGAAAGCAGGATGACTGTGCCCACACTTGGTTGGGAAAAGCAAATATAGACAGATTCTTCCGTGTTCGTCTCCAAGCACTTTGCTGCTGTCTGGGTAGTGCGCATAGAGTCAGCTGTATAATATTTAGCATACTATGTCCTTCCTTCGCCTCTCACTACATAGTGGTGACATCGGAGGTAAACTATAGATCTGATCAGCGTACCCGTGGGCCTCATTCATGTACGCATCGTTGATTATGTACACAGTATAGTGCATGCGCCAAAGCCACACTGCCAGTATTTAGTGATAGCGCACATATGGAGGAACTTTTTCTAAAGTGGGTAACAAGTAGTCCCCATTTGGTGGAGGTATTGTGGGGGGTGGCTGGACCGGTTTTTGGTCTTACCCCTAGTCGGCCTCTGTGGCTTTGTTCAGAGACGGTAACGAGAGTCGCTCTGTCTGATGCAACAAAGGGTTACTCAGAGGTTCCGTGGTCTGACCGTATATGTGAGCAACATGTGTGTGATATGTGTACGCTCAACTACATGTACCTCTGAATGAGGCCCTACGTCAAGTAAGGATGTTTAAAAGGAAAAGTAGGAGCCAATGAAGCCTGGAGACTTTTTTCTTTCTCGCTAGCCCTATATGACTGGAGATGTGAGTAAAGTCCCATACACACTAGGCAATCTGCCCTATGAGCAATATCGGCAGTGTGAACTCCCGGGCGAACGATATTGAGTGTACACACTGAACGAGATCTTTCCGTGATGTCAGCGCTTCCCGCTGAACATGCGGGTCTTTGGCTATAGAGACAATGGCCTCTTATCTTCTAAGAGAGCGATGGTTAACCTTGACACTCCAGCTGTTGTTGAACTACACATCCCAGCATGCCCTGCTACAGTTTTACTATTGGGCCATGCTAAAAGTGATGCAGGGCATGCTGGGATGTGTAGTTCAACAGCAGCTGGAGTGTCAAGGTTAGCCATCACTGTTCTGGAAGGTGCTTAATAAATAAGAAGTATAATCTGATTGGTTTCAGTAAGTTAAGTGGTTAATACTCAGAATATTGGTTACTGAGGAGCTTCTTATCCTCCTATTTCGCTGTGGCCCTCGTCCGCCTGTATCATCTTACTCCTTTTCCGACTGTTCTTGCTGTTGGTGATTTCCTGTCAGTGACCTCTTTTTCTATTTTATTGCGTTCGTTTGCTCCACATATCCTGTGTGTTCTGACGCGACCGTCGGTGTACTAGGCCAGGAGTGTGAGGTGGTGTCCTCTTGAAGTTAATAACTGACCTGCAAGCCTGAAAAACAGGGAGCGTCTCCCAGCCAGTGAATCATACTGAAAGCAATCAGGTGTGCCACACGTGCGAGCCTCTCACAGCTCACCAGCTGGATTTCACTGTAATGCCTCGGATGCCTTCTCGGTAGGAAAGACCTGATTTATTGTGGAGTAACTGGTTTTATTCCCCTGTTCTTGTTCAGTGATGAGTAGATCTGATTTATAGAAAGCTCGTGATCAGCCGTTTTAGTATGACGATTCAGTACAAGAGAAAGGTGGAACGGGTCCGGCCCACACGCACTCTCTGTAAATGGTTTCAGTTCATTAAAATAAAAAGGTATATGTACTTGTTTAGTTTCAGAAGAGGAAGGGATATAAAATATCCACAAAAGGCGCTCATGTATGGGTGTGCTTGGCTAATAAGCAGCAATCTAAAAAGGGGGAGTCAGCCCCAATACAATATGCAGAAAACAAAGAGGTCGACTGCGCTAAGGATAATGTTTTTTTGAAAATAACCATTTAAAAGGTCAGGTGTATGGTGAAAAAAACGTTACAATTTATTATTAAAATATTCTTGGATATAAAATAAAAACAAGAACAAAAAAGGACACTTATATTGATAAATGAGACTAAGGGTGACTATATCAATATGTGTCCTTTTTTGTTCTTGTTTTTATTTTAGATTTTATATCCAAGAATATTTTAATAATAAATTGTAACGTTTTTTTCACCATACACCTGACCTTTTAAATTGCTATTTTCAAAAAAACATTATCCTTAGCGCAGTCGACCTCTTTCTTTGTTTTCTTGTTTAGTTTCAGGGCTGCAGTTACGTAGTTTACGTTTGAGAATACCAATACAGCACTATGCGCTATGCTGCCTACGTAAACTATGTAACTGCTTCTATAGCCCTGAAACTAGACAATGGTTAATATCCCCACGATCCACGTCATACCCCCACTATCCACGTCGGCGTGGAGTTGATTTTATAAAGTGTGGCGAGCGCACTCTCGCTGCGCTTGCCACACTTTATAAAATCAACTTCATGCCGACGTGGATAGTGGGTGAAATGTGTGTGTATATGTGTGTTGTGCATTATACTTACCCTTCTCCGGCCCGGCCACCGCTTCCATCAAATCTACCGATAATTCCCCCTCCTCCGGCAGTCACTCCCCGGTGCCATTGTTCAGTCCCCCTCCTCCAGCACTGGCAGCGGACAATGTACGCAATTAGCATAGTGCCGCTGGAGGAGCAGGGAAACCATGTGATGCAATACGCTGAATTACGTAGGAGGACAGTAAGTATAAAACAAAACAACCCCCACCCTGCTCCCTCTGCCACCCACCACCCTGCTCCCCCTCCCAGTCTAGTTTCACGGCGATGGCTACGTTGTCAGCGTAGCGTACAGCTGCCACCGTGAAACTAAACAAATACCTTTTTTTAATTTTTTTAATGTACATATTTTATTGAAAGGTTGTAATAAAGATCAAGATGAACAACCAAAAACATTGTACTTGAGATCATGCAGATAGGTTAGTAACACACAATCATTATGGCGGGAAAGACAGATTATTATGACCATCAGTATCGAGATAAATACAGTACAGTCAGTAGTTCATTGTATCTGTAATCATTACACTGTATACAGTAATCAGTCGGCAGTCGTATATCAGTGTCCGCACACACATGGTTGGGTAAGGAGGAGGCCGAGTACTTAGTATTAATGTAATGTGTATTGTGTTCTCCTGTGCTGAGCTTCTTCAGCCCTTAAGGTCCACACACACACATGTTTGGTTAAGGAGGAGGCCGAGTACTTAGTATTAATGTATTGTGTATTGTGTTCTCCTGGGCTGAGCTTCTTCAGCCCTTAATTTCAATCCCGAATGGGTTCCATGCAGGATCACGTCCTTGTCCTCCGCTTCCGGACACTCGGTGCTTGCTCAGCGATATTCTGAGGTCTTCACAATACAATACACAAAACATTCTACATTATTAGTGTCATTAGATTATCGATGGTCTTCATAACCTGAAATGTTAAGGAGATGTTCTTTATAGAGTGAGGCTCATACACATTGGGTGATGAAAGCAGTTTGTCGGTTGTGCTGCGGTCAGCTCAATTGCTGCCCAGTGTGTACGGGCCAGCGGTTAGCGCTAATGCGCGCTGCCGCATCATCGCCGGCCACCACGGATGATGAAGGATTGGGTGGACAGGCTTTCCATAACGTCCTCCTACTATGGAAAGTCATCCACCCTCCGGACAATCGCTTGAAGGGGAGAAAAACGCCCAGTGTGGATGCAGCGAGCGATTTTCCCCATCATCGCTGTCCGTACACGCTGGGTAAAATCGCCCAGTGTGTATGGTCCATAAATAAAGGACTTCATATGGAGCTTAGCCCCCTGGGTGTCGCCACATTGCAGGATCACATATTCTGTAGTCAGGGGTCGGCATTTGCTGTCACTGCACTGGCTGGAATCTAGTTGGGGTTTGTATGGTTAATAATAGCGGGTTTTATTCTAATAAATATGTTACAACATAATTCTAACCGACAGAGGTAGAGGAAGATGGTGGATTATAGAGTTCATAGTGACTTCTGGTGTTGTGCTCTCTCTGTAACTGCAGATACAAATTGCTCTTTTCATTGTAAAAGATTAAGGTCGTAGTTTAAGTCTGGAAGTCACGTACTGGTCCTAGCTGGTAAATATTCCCACCATTAGCCATGCCACTTGGGTCTGTTCTGTGTGCCGAGGCTGGCTCATGTGGCAGCGGCTGCTCTCCCTCTAGTGACTGGCTGGAGTTACACAAACTGCACAATATCTTTCTGAGGGGTTAGGATCATTTGGTCTACAGCATGATGGTCGACAGTCATTAGTTCGACACCATTAGGTCGACCTGGGAAAAGGTTGACATGTGTCTAGGTTGACATGGTTCTAGGTCGAAAGGTCGTTAGTTCAACAGTTCGTTAGGTCGACAGGTCATTAGTTTGACAATGTCTAGGTTGACAGTCAAAAGGTCGACATATGGTTTTTCACATTTTTTTTACCTGAATGGTAACACAGTCGACATGGACACAGTTTAAAGTGCACCTCATCCCCTCGCTGCACTCGGCACACTATTTTATTCTCCCACCACGCCCTAGTGGATGGTAGGGCATGAAATACCGCCTGTCGGCACATGTCGGCTCAAAAAACAGTGAAAATCCCCATGTCGACCTTTTGATCGTCGACCTAGACACTGTCGAACTAGTGTCCTTTCGACCTAGAACCATGTCGACCTTTTCCTATGTTGACCTAGACCCATGTTGACATTTTCCCATGTCGACCTAATGGGGTTGACCTAATGACCGCATCCCCTTTCTGAGTTGTCCTTAATATCTTGTGCAGAACTTAGTGTCATAGGTCGACACCTATAATGGTCGACATACTCAAAGTCGACACAAGCAAAAAGTCAACATAGACATGGTCAACACTGAAAGGTTCACAAGTTTTTTATGTGCGCTGGTGTCTGTCGACATGGACACCGTATAAATGTACTGCGTCCCCGCGCACGGCTCACTGCGTCCCCTCGCACGGCTCACTGCGCTCGCCATGCTTCGGCGCACTGTTACTTTCTCACTCTGTGTCCACTTGGATGGTAAAGAATGAACCAAGTTGGTCTAAAAAAAAAAAAAGACATGAAAAATCTGCGTTGACCATGTCTACGTCGATCTTTTGCATGTGTCAACCTGTCACGGCCTACCTTCAGGATGTCGACCATTTAAAGGTGTCGACCTACCCACCGTCGAACATCATCTTAGAGTTAATCGATCATAAGTCCAGATACACACCCACACATACGTCTGTCTTTTTAAAGAATCAAATTCTTCATCACAATCGCTTTAAAAGGCACATCTCTGTCTGTCTGTCTGTCTGTCTGTCTGTGTCTGTCTGTCTGTCTGTCTGTCTGTCTATAATATCCGTATTTTAAAGCCAGTTAATATTATACTTCTGTGTTAAACATAGTTATGGTGATGTAGAGAATGAAGACTTCGCTCAGACCAGGGAGGGAACATCCCTAGTAATCGTTCCAGTATTATACGGAGATTTAATACAACATGTATGCACCGTGTCAGTGTTCATTTTCAAAGCAAACAAATGCACCTTAAAGTCCTGAATTACTCGCTGTGTTTCTGGCCAAGCCGTTTGGATGTCCTCTCATTATACGAGGTTCCGGATAGTTCTGTTCTAGTTTGTCGTCTTTGCTGAGATTCCAGGTTCAATGGAGATCTGTCAGTAAACAGGAGCCGCCTATGTTTACCTTTGCAGTAGCATTTAGTACAGTACAGTAGAGGACCATGGGATTCTGCACGCTTTCAATGCTTTTACAACTCGCTGCTTCTCTCATGGTTCTCTGGTGTTGGGAATTGACATTAGTAACAGTGCAGCGTCTCTAACAGGCAGATTCAGAGATTGGTTGTGCTGCCGCCCAGATATTGTTACCTTCTTGTCTCATATTGGGCACTAATAGCACAAAAAAAGATATTGTGAGCAGCCATAGCAGAGGCCTACGCACGGGACCACACCGCTGAGTGATAAAGCAGTGGTTATCAAACTCGGTCCTCAGGACCCCACACATTTTAAAATATCCACAGGTGGAGCTAATTATTTCACTTGATTCGGTGAGGAGACCTGGAAAACATGCACCGTGTGGGGTCCTGAGGACCGACTTTGAGGACCGTGGCATAAAGCAACTAAACCTGTGCAAATTATTAGATGCCCTGCGTAGGCGTAGTGCCCAAAAGTTCATCCGCAGGTGGTGCCTCTGTAATTAGCTCCCATTGCCACAAACAATTGAATAAGAAGAATGAGAAGTGGCATTGTTGCCCATAGCAACCAATCTATCATGTCTCTATTGCATCCAACACAATGGTTAGTTAACGTTGCCCCGTTAGTTAACCATTGCTAGGCATGGTTTTGCCTTGTAAGTTAATTCCCCTTTAAAAATACGTCCGAATTCGGTGGACATCTGGTACTGTCGCTGGACTGGGGCGGCATTAAATCTCGCCCAACTTATCTTTCATGCAAATATAATACATACCTTGCATTTGCTCCTAGTCTGTTCCGGGGGAAAGGTTACTTAAGATGAGGCCCACTTGTACAGCGTTGGTGCGCAGCCTCTGTAGAAATGTTTCCGTAGAACATAAGAGGATAAATTTTGCATTAGGACAAGCCTAAAACATTTGCCGAAAGATATCTGTACTTTCCTGCTGCTTCTCTGTGACCGTCATTTTCCACGTTGCTGAGCACAATATGTACTTGGGGTTATCACTAACTAATTGATGGTGTTGTCTATTGCATTAGTGGAATGGCTTGCTACACAAGTGAGCGGAACACGACACGTACGAGGCGGCAATTGTAGAAACATTGTGGCACTAAACCGTTATTCCACATGAGTGGAACTGAGGAGAAACGTTTTAATCTGATTCCTTCGTTGGAAAACGGTTTTAAGGCATAAAATATAAAAGACCTGAGAATCATGATAGAACTCCATCAAGAACTTTGATCACCAGTGACATCACATGGATGGTAAGTTCTAAGGGGATGATTTATACCCCTTTCACATCACCAAGATAACGCCGGTCGCTGATTAAGGACACGGGTTGAGGTGCAGTGTGAAAGCACAAACCTTATAACCTGGGTTGAGCAATCCAACAATTTGACCAGGGTAATAAGAAGGGTTAAACCCGGGTCACTCCTTGTATAATGGGAGACCTGGGTTTAAACTGAACGCGCAAACATTGCATTGCCGGGAAGGATTTGCAGGATTAGTCAACCCCGGGTTATATGTTCAGTGCTTTTACACCACACCTCGATCCGGGTCAACCCAGCAATAGCTCGGGTTTAAGGTGCGGTGTGAAAGGGATAATAGAGGGGAAGGTCGCACCAGCAATTGGTCACCACCAAAGTCCTTAGAGGATAATTTTGGTTTACTGTACAACCATGAGAGCAACTGGACATTGTGGCATCACGGAATGGAGAGTGATGGAAGTGGGAGACCTAGAATGAGCTGTATCAAACTTGGAGAGAGAGCGGGAAGTACCGACCAATCAGCTCCTGACATTCCAGGCTGTGTTGGAATAATGACAGAAGCTGACTGACTTGTATTATATTACTCATTCCAAGGATTGATACATTTCCCTGTAAAGCACTTGTGGCTCCAGAGCTAGGCCTGCAGTACAGATCAGAGTGCAGATACATTAGCCACACCCAGATGGAGATGTTTGGTAGTTGGAGTGGATCCTCTATGTGAACATTGGACTGTGCCGTAACCCCATCTCTGGAGCCGTCACTGGTCAGTAATTCCTATGGAGCACGTTTTACCATGGATTTGTTTTAGACTGTGCAAATACAGATGTGTCCTCGTACATTCATGTCAGACATCCCCTCTTGGCACGCCAAGCTGCTCCTGAATCATCTTTTTAAAAACATTTCTTTTCACGGAAAATGCATCTTGGTCACAACATGATGGGGCTAGGTTACACGAGAAGACTGTGCTGATTAATGTGATATGACACTTGTATATCTGTGTGCGACTGAGTCTCTGAATCTGTACATAAAGTGCTACAATGTAGCTGTGTTCTGCTTCATAGACGGACTCAGTCGCACACAATAGACCAGTGTCGTATATCCTATTAAGCAGCGCAGTCTCCTTGTGCCTTCTAGGAACATTGTGTTATGAATTTGGGGCAATTTTGCCAAAGAAAGACACTTGTTGTTAGAGTTTCCACGGACCTGGCAGCCCACTCACACCGGCCATCTTGCACTGTATGGTGTATTGAGGCTAAAGCTGGTTATAAGCAAGGTTATACGTCAGTGATCAATATTGCTAGAACTCCCAGGCGAACAATATATCCCTATTACAAACATGTATTTAGCAGTTTAAGGCCAGATGCACTCATACCCCTTTCACACCAGAAACCCGGGAATTTAATTCCAGGGACAAGCAGGGGTATTCCCGGGTTGGGACCCATTCACACATGCTTTTGAAGCAGGGACAACCCGGGTCGGCACCTTTCACACTGAACCCGGGATGACCCTGCATTTCTATGAGAATAGCATTGAAAATGGCCTTTTTTAGGCTCACATTAGATTATTGATTATTAATAATTAAGACACAAAACATTTGTAGTGTTTCAGCCTTTGTTTACTTTTATAAAACCAAATAAAAGGCATAGGAAAGCATCTTCCCCTCTAATGGTTAATAGCTCTCTCACCTCCTCACATTGCAGGCTTTCAGGGGTTAAAATGCACTTCTGGGGTCTGTGGTGCTACAGAACATGCACACTGTCTCCCTGCACGCTGTATGCTGTTTCTGGGCGTGTCTGTGAGTGTCCACCACAACAGGAAGTTGCCCTGCTAGCAAATCAGCACTAGCAGAGGCAACACGGGAAGCAGGGACATGTCCCTGCACCTTTCACACCAGCCAGTAACCCTGGAAGGACCCGGGAGCAACCCTGCTACCTAGCAGGGTTGAATTGCCGGCCAATTAACCCGGGAATTTGTCCCTGGAACCTTTCACACCAGAGCTAGTCCCAGGTTGTTCCCGGACCCAACCTGGGAATTTAGGCTGGTGTGAAAGGGGTATAAGCTTCAAAGGTGATAAAATGGAGAGTGATAACCAACCAATCGGCTCCTGCATGACATTTTTCAAACACAGTCTGTGACATGGCAGGTAGGAGCTGATTGGCTGGCTGTTTATCACTCTCCATTTTATCACTTTTGAAGCTTAGTGCATCTGGCCCCTAATGGTGTTATCCAGTTGTGTGCTCATGATGGTATTTCCATTGCCTGATAAAGCATTTCCATGTTCCAATCAGTTTGTTATACTACAGTAGTACAGATTAGCCATTCACATACAGTACCACTGAATCGTCTGATCGGACTGCTCCTATTCCCCTTGCCTCTGACTTTACAATGATTGGACAATACCCCTGGACTAGAGTACTTGCTGTACCCCAATCCTCTGCTAGAGCTTGCGCATAATAATATCATGATTTCTAGTGATCAGGTCATGGAAGAAACCCAATTTCCCGAGCATGCAAATAATATCTGCTTGCAAATTCCGAAAGATTACGATCGCGTCATTTTTTTGGCGCTCCCCATGTACTATAAAACGCTATGCGATGTGTTAAAGTGCTCTTTCCACATACAATTCTCACAGTGTCTGTAAACTTGCAGGGCTGATCATGTGCATTAGCATAAATCATTTTCAGATTTGTGCAAGGATTAAAAATGATACCGCACTGCAGTAAGGTGGAGCATGAACACGGAGGCCGCTGTTGTGTATTTGTATTTACATGAACGTTTGTGGAAGAACACCTTCCTGTAACCATAGCGCTTTATAGACGGAAAGTACCGTCTCTGGCTTCGGGATTCTTTTTATATGCAAATGTTATTGTTTGTGGCCTTCTCTGATAATGGCTGTACAGATGGATTTGACGTGCTTTAGATTATAACCTTGGGATTTAAGCCCGGGCCGGTTTGTATGATGTTTCTGTGCGTCGCTAATTGTATTTTTCTTTTTTTTCTCCCTGAAATCTTTACAAACCCTATAAAAGTCAGCGTTAACGTGCCAGGCAGCAGCTATTAGATCCTAGCTATAAATTACCCCGAAGTTCACACTCCGCGAGCCTAGTTATGTTTTTATGGCCGCAACATATTATTTAGGCACACAAAGCCAGGATTTGACAGCGTCACAGTGTCGATTTCATAAAGAACAGAGCTGAATACCTGGGAATAGAGAACGCATACAGCTTTCGTTCTAGGCCCATGTGGAAGATGGAACGGAGAAGCCTGACTAATACTGGAGAGATTTAACCCTGGCGTTCATTTGAGCAATGGAAAAACTTAGTTCACTTACATTTTTTCCCCCCTCGCTTTTTCCAAAACAGTTTCACAGGAGGATTGTATAACAAAATAGGCTGTGTGGCTGAAAAACGTAAACACTTGCGGTTATCTGCAAGAGATTTTTACATATCAAACACGATTTCGTTAAAAAAAAAAAAAAAAGCTCCACTCTAAATTGAATTGGCTCCCTTCGCAAGAAGCCCAAAACCAGATTTCGAGACTTTCTGGCAGGGGGCAACCAGGTTGCTAAAGCTGGTTCAGTGCCCACTTGCCTATTCTCCGAAAATGGCTGGGAGGCTACTGATTCTCTGTTGGCTCTCCCCCCATCATCTGGAAATGCACTGGAGAACATTTCTGTTCTGTTTACTTGCCCCCTTTCCAAGTAAAGTGGACGAGCCAGGTGGCTGACCGCACAATTTATGCAGAATCTTTCCATTGTACCTACGTATCCCACTTTACAATGCCAGCAGGCTCAACCTTTTCTAGCAAGCAGTGAGGCCATAATCAATGTCCTCTTATGCCAGTTGTGCCAACCTGGTTGCCCCCTGTGAGAAAGTCTGGAACTATGGGTTTGGGCTACTTGCAAAGGAAGCCAACATATTCTCTGTATGTAATGAGAGAATGCCAAATAACCTGAAGGGCGCTACAGGGTACCATCTCCATATTGCTACAAATCATACATTTTAGAAGGTGAAAGGATTTGTTTGATTCTGAAATTTTAGCAAAGCGTCCCCAATTTCACCCAAACTTAGTGGATTAATGGCTGCTCCCAGAAAAAATTGGGTAATTCACTTTTCCTAGAACATAAAGATGGCATCGCAGAAAGTCTTACGTGCCTATGTCAATTGTATTAGTATGCCTTTATTGCACATTCTTCTAGAATTCTAGGAGAAAACGGGGATGGAATTTGTGACTTGTAACACGAATGGTAACTATTGTGCACACGGAGAAGGTCATTTACAGTGCAAAGCTCAACATTTCTGATTTGTCTTGCGAGGTCCGCTGTGGTTGTGACGGGTGTCTCGTTTTGGACAGCTCACCTAGACTTGTGACAAACTGCAGAGGTTTTGCTGGGCACGGTGACAGTTCTGCACAGGCTGAGTGGAAGGTTTTGGCACTGTACCGTATTCCTTGCAAAGCAGCATCAGCTTTCTCCAGCCAATATAGAAACGTGAATGCAGTTTTTGTAGCAAGATTATTGCATTGATTATTGCCTTTTTTGAGTGTCAATTCAATAGTTTTTTTTTTTTCTTTGCATGGCCATTAAACATTGCGGTTGTCATTCCAAAAAAGCACCACCGTTAGACATCCAGATCTGCTAAACCTGTCTAAACTAAAGATCGCAATGTGTAATGTGCCTGTTACGGGTCTCCAGAATCCAGACTCCGCCCACTCCCCATCGGAGCAACAATTGAATTGTCCTTTATAAATGCTAGAACTGCTCTAGCTGAGAAGTGCTGGCCTTCAGCGCCTGTCTGGCACAACTGTTACCCTCAGACTCTGCAACTTGCTGCTACTGTACTTGCTGCACAACTGTAAGATTAGTGACAGGAAGTTCTGTAATGGAAACTAGGTATCGGCACCAATTTATGCAAATCAGACAGGACTGCAGAGAAGTGAATCAGGATGAGGGTTTTGACATATTTATGACAGATGTGTGTGTGTGTGTCTTTCTACTGCAAATTTTTGTGTACCGACCAGCACCCCTAACTCTGCCCATACCCCAAGCCAACCACCAAGCTTAATCAGTAGCCCATTTTCTGCATGAACTTTTTTATGCTCAAATTGAGACAGCACGCCAGTTGCCTGCCCCATTTCTGGGCCACACTAGGTCTTTTCTCTATATTTCTAAATCTGCATACGTTTTGTATATACGGACTCCACTGGGTTCTGGCACTGTGACCAGTTTTGAGAATATTATGCAAATATATTACTTGCACTATATATATATATATATATATATATATATATATATATATATATATATATATATATATATATATATATATATATATATATATATATATTCTCATTACATTTGTTCACTAGAGTGCATCAGTTCGTGTTTGTGTATATACTGTATGCATTTATTTCACAGGTACAGTGTGTTTCTTTGCATTATAATTATGTGAGTGATAGGTACACTTGATTTAGGCTAGCTCGGGTCTCCCCCCCCCCCCCCCCTTGTGTATATGTATGTATGTGCATGTGTGTGTGTGTATATATATATAATAATGGTATATGAGTGAGCTCATAGACAGAATACAGATGGTTATTACAATCTCCGCGGCCCCTGTTGATGAAGATTTTGAAAGACTGTTTATCCACCACTTGGCGTTGGGAGACTGACATGACAAATGCAGTTAATTCAGTTGCGGCTCCACTGCATTCACATTAGTGGTCAAATAAGTGTATATTTGGCAGTATATTTTCACAGGTTTATAATCACATATATTGTTGCTTGGAAATTTAATCTTTTTAAAATGCTGTTGTTAATCTTACTTATTAAGGTAATTACTGTCATGTTTCATTGTCGTGTTCACTTTTGTGTGTGTGTGTGCGTGATGACAGCATTGCTGCTCAATTATATAAAAATTCAGAGTGATTTACAAGCCTATCCATCAGTGTGAGAGGGGGGAGGGGGGGAGGGGAATCTATGGCCCTCCATCTGTTGTGAAACTACTCATCCCAGCATGCCTTGCCAATGTTTTAGCACCACATAACAGTAAAACTGTGGCAAGGCATGCTGGGACTTGTATTTTCACAACAGCTGGAGAGCCGCAGGTTGGCCGTGGCTGATCTAGACTATTACAGATGAGCACATTTCCCTCAGCACACTGCAATAGGCGAGTACAGAGACATCTGGTCTATATAATAGCAGACAGGCATTTGCCAGCATACAGTATGTGTGCATCAGGACGCTCCGCTCTGCTGGTTATATACTATATAATAGCAGACAGGCATTTGCCAGCATACAGTATGTGTGCATCAGGACGCTGCGCTCTGGTGGTTATATACTATATAATAGCAGACTGGTCGTGTTCTTTAGGCCTCGGATCGGAATCTGACGTTAACATCTTACGATATGACACTCTTCACACGATTTATCGGCCCGATGGGTCAAACTTGTGTGGAAAAGCTGCATATTGTGTATGGGGGCCTTTAGTTTGTGTGCTGACTAAGGACCTTATTCCTGTCCGATTGTAACAGTGACCTTACGTTTTTACTAGTATTGTTTGGTAAAATCCTAAAAACTTTTGTGTCAACCATTTGAACCTGTCGACAGTAGAGCTAACCGCATCTGGCTGCCTATTTAAACAACAAAGGAATAAGTGCGCATTAAAAAGTGCAAGAATTCACCATTTGATAAATGTGCAAAATATCCGCTAAGAATGCCAAGGTCGAAGTCGAGGAACATGAATCACGTCCGTTATTGCCGGCAAATGATATTAAGTCTATAAATTGAAGTTTTGTTAAACATTGCGCTGTGAGCGACGCGGCCGTTTTTAGCGGATATTTTGCGCATCTATCACAGCAATGTTGGCATTCAGAGGGGTAAAGGTAGGAACAGCAAGCAGTCAGGAAACATAAAGGTGGCCATACACTACCGCAATATCTCGTAGCAGTGTATGGCCATATGATGCCCACGGGCCCCAGGTGACCGGATCGCATACCAAACATTGCATGTGCTGTATCGCATACGACCCCTTTCCCTGCCGCCAGGAGGGGGTCAGAGTCGGAGGTAGGACGTGCAGGCGGAACTGACCTCCGACTCAAACATGTGATTTTGGACAATTTCTCTGCCCGATCTGTCAGAATTTGGTTAAATCCGCCCAAATAGCGTATGGAGGCCATAAAGGTTTCACCACATTTCCCTAAACTATGACGTTTTTTACGGAGCTCCATTTAAATCCAGACTTGTCAGGATAGATAGGGGAAAACCTATAAAACAATATAATCTCCTAACATAACCCTGCGTTAGGTTAGTGGACTCCAGAAAAGAGACTCAGAACTTCTCCAAAGGTGTCCTAATCACCATTACGATGGGTACTCATCAGAGGGCTGACCCAGGTTCAGTGTGCTGACCCCTTTTACACCGCCGCAAAAACCCAGGTCATCGGCGGGTCAGACCCGGGTCAGCGGCGGTGTAAATGGGTCATGCCGTGTCCCTTTAAATGGGACTGATAACAAGGTCCTGACCTGGGTAGAGGGCGGTGTAAATGGGTACACCGGGTCATCTGACCCGGCTCCCGTTTACATCAATGGGGGACGTACAACCTGCAGACCGCAGCGTCCACAGGTTGGATGGGAGGGGGCACACACCGCCTCCGCTGCTATCTGCTGTACTCTGCAGGCAGCAGCAATGGAGGAGATGAATGGATGCCTGTGTGCGGCATCCATTCACCTCCCGGACGAGGACTGGGGGGGTGTACGGGGGCTGGTGGTAGCTTAGCAGATTAAATTCGTGCTGGGCTTGCCCCCAGCGCAGCGGTCCGGGCACCAGCGGTGGCGATCGGCACTTGGAGATGATGTAATCTCCAAACGGCGGCTCACGAACCACCTGCGCCAGGTGGGGGGAGCGCTGGTGTAAAAGGGTCTTGAAGCTGGGTCCAAAAACCCGGGTGCGACCCAGTGTTTTGGTATAAATGGGGTATAAAGCTGGGTCCGATCCTGGAAACTCCATTGTTCAAAGACCAGGGTCCGACCAGGGATTTTGGTGTAAAAGGGGTATTCGTGCACTCCAGAGAAGAGACCCAGAACTTCTCCAGAGGTGTAGTAAGCAGAGATCAGGCAGAATCACCATTACCCTCCGCATCGTGTTCTCACCAGAGGGCTGATTCCAGACTTCTCACACTATTACTGATATTACTTATATTCCTGCGATATATAGTTTTGCTCTGATTACGTCTCCTTTGACATATTAGCCTGTCGGAAGGCGGGCAGGTAATTGCCTACAATCCCTTTGGATGTCAGAAGCCTCCACTTCTCCAGCAGTATCCCTTTCAGCAGGCAAACATCATTTATTTATCAGCATATACACATATTCTGTTGCGCCCTGCAATTACGTGTAGTTAACAAATAACAAGAAACACATATGGTTCTTGGCTGCTCCATCTGCTCTGTAACATATGCTGAACATTGAGTTGGTTTGGAAGTATGTTGACTTCCTACTAATTGTTCTGAAATTCCAGATCTTCCATTATTATCCTTTATATCAGCCTGTTATCCAGGATCACTGTATCTGTTTATATAAATAATGATCGATATGTGGCCCATGAGGGTTATACTGGCAGTCTCACATCCTGGCATTACTATATGAACCCCACTATGTTCTCTGACCGGCCTTTCATAGTTTCCATACTCCCGCTCTGGATTATTTCATTCTAAATCCCCATATACACTAAACCAGTGTTTCCCAGACTGTGGGCCTTATTCTGGTTCACTCTTTCTGACAAAATCCTTCTTAGATGGACAAAACCATGTGCACTGCAGGTCAGGGCAGATGTTACTTGTGCAGAGAGTTAGATTTGGGTGGGGTTTTACTGCAAAGTGAGATCTATATTGCAGTGTAAAAATGAAGCAGCCAGTATTTACCCTGCACAGAAACAAAATAACTCACCCAAATCTAATTCTCTCTGCACATTTTACATCTGCCCCCCTGCAGTACACATGGTTCTGTCCATCTAAGAAGGATTTTGTCAGAGTGAACTAGAATAAGGACCTGTGTGCTGTGGCACCCTGGGGTGCCTTAGGGGACTTGCAGGTGTGCACAGAATTGGAGGTTTATGACCAATGTTATGGACAATCTGTGGACACAGAGAAGAGAATGGTGTCTATTACCACACAACTGACACTAAGGCTGCGATATACTACACAATTTACTTAATTTTGTATTTTTTTCCGATTTTTGTTTAATGAGATACTCTTGGCCTAGGGGTGCTGTGAATTAAATTACAATATTCAGGGGTTCCGTGATTTGGCAACCGCTGCACTAAATGATTAGGGGCACCGCTTATATAATAACTATATGGTAGGTGCCACTGGTCCAATGATATTGAGTGTCTGAATAATATCGGTAAACTATGTTGTTTAGTGACGTCACCGGGACCCACTGAACATGCATACGCTGGCTATGTAGCCAAAATCGACCTGCATATTCAGTCAAGGGGTGGAGAGTCGGTAATGATGCATGGGTGTGTTAACGATATTGAGTGTACACATCACTTTTTTTTTTTTTTAAGGTATCCCTAAGAAGGGCTTCAGTGTGATATCATCTTTTGTATGGGGCCAGTTTATATTTCTATAGGTAGTGAAACGTACACGTTAACCACAATGTCTCATTGTTGTCTAACCATGTGTACGCTACACCACTGTACGCTACTTCGCCCCTCTTGCTCATCTCACTATTTTATTTACTTAGCACAGCCTAAAGTTCTCATTTATTGGTTTCTTCTCCTGTCCAAAGCCAGATTCTAATGATCCGTGTGTACATGTGGTCCACTGGGGCAGGGACTGATGTGAATGTTCAAATATTCTCTGTACAGCGCTGCAGAATATGTGAGCGCTATATATAAGAAACTGGTAATAATAATCTCTGTACAGCACTGCGGAATA
Organism: Crinia signifera; assembly: GCF_055691185.1. Taxonomy (NCBI): domain Eukaryota; kingdom Metazoa; phylum Chordata; class Amphibia; order Anura; family Myobatrachidae; genus Crinia; species Crinia signifera. Next base: position 80,684,359 of record NC_139228.1, on the reverse strand, counting down.
TGTGTGCGCTATATAAATAACTGGTAATCATATTTTCTGTACAGCGCTGCGGAATATGTGTGCGCTATATAATAACTTGTAATAATATTCTCTGTACAGCGCTGCGGAATATGTGTGCGCTATATAATAACTGGTAATATTCTCTTTACAGTACTGTGGAATATGTGTGCGCTATATAATAACTGGTAATATTCTCTGTACAGCACTGCGGAATATGTGTGCGCTATATAAATAACTGGTAATAATAATAAATGCGCCCCCCACCCCTCTGCGCACACTTTCCTGCCACCTTGTTCAGGTAATCTGACCTTGTTTGCTTGGAAGCCCAACACCAAGGTATCAGTGGGATTGCAGTGTTTTGCATAAAACAAGTCTCTTATTATTGCTGTATGTGAACCCCCGTTGTTCCCGCAGCCCTCCCCCTCCATTGTCTCTCTGGGTAGTGAGTGATGGACCTTAGGCATGTACACTGTTGCTATAGCACCTGCTCTGTCTCGCTTACATGCTGCGCAAATGATCCCTTCTGTGGATACTTCCCTGAGCACCGCAGTACAGCAACTTTCTAAGCAAATATTGTTGTCCCTTTATAACCTTGAATTATATAGTAACCAAGAGAGGCTAAACCTCCGTATACGGTATAGAGCTGGTTAGATGTGCCTGCGTACTGCTGCTATAGTTACTGCAGTCTACGTTCCCCGCTGCTTACATACACCATATTGTTTAACATGAAAAGACCAGGATCAAGTTGTGTTGATCTTTATTAACCAATGTCACAGGGACACCATTGTATGCCCTGTTATTGTGGCTTGCTAGGCGGGTAGTGTAGACACATCGGCTGTTGCTGGAGGAGTAAGAGATTCCCATTCTGTAAATCCACGCAATAATAGGCAATGCCGGGACGCCGCAGCAGTGCACCTGAATGGAGATCCGTTCGGTGTCCTCGGCGGTTGGTGCACTATAGACGGGAGTAGCAAATACATACGTTGTACCCCCACATATCTCCCATACACAAATAAGCAAATGATTAAAGAGTGACAAGAGACCGATCAGAGGACCAATGACATAGAGGAGCGCACAGATAAGCTAGATGAAGAAAGGGGTGACCAAGTATATGAAATACATGGTGGCATGGGCCTGGAGAGACACAGCGAGAGGAGATAACTTTGCAGAGATGGGCAATATGGCTCCCACACTAGTTAAGGACCAATCGAATGGTCAGAAATCCTAGTCTTCCTTAGAACGGTCACATCTACGGAAATGTTTTGTTTTAATCTATTTTGCTTCTCCTTACTTTCTGTTAGCCATTGACAAACAATCCCAGCTGGCAAAGGAATAGGTTCCGCATGACGGCGAGCAGGAGTCTGTGGACTTGTGGTGCACACAGGAGATTACATATTACCTGTTCTCTGTACCCTTCCCTGCTAGTGTCCGGGTTTGACAAATGTCACCGAAGTTCACAGCTGCGTATTGTAGCTAAGCTTAGATCCCCTACAGTTATTCATTTATAGCTGTGGACGTCCAGAGTAATGAATACCGTTATAGATAGCAGTACAATGAAGGCAATATTTGTGGAAGAGCTTTACCCTCCCTAACTTTGCCTTTTTTGTTTCATTTTACTATAAATACCTATATACCCCTTGTACACCAAAGCCTCGACCCGGGTTATTGCCGTTCCAGTCCGGGCCGGGGCTTGCTGTAAAAGGGGTTAAAAAAATAACCGGTGTCCTGTTCCCCGGGTGTCCGACCGGGAAAATGTTCAGGGTCGGACACGGGGCTTCCCTGGAGTCAGGGGCCATGTAAATGGGTAACCTGGGTCATCCAACCCAGGAACCCATTTCCACCAATAGGGGAGCCCCAGCCTCCGGACCGAAGCTCTCTGCTGACAGTCTGCCGTGTACAGCCTCCGCTGCTGTCTGCAGTACTATGCAGCGCTCTGCGGACAGTACGGAGGTTGGGTAGGGGCCGCGTACAGCCTCCGTTGCTGTAGGCGGTACTATGCAGACAGTAGCGGAGGCTGGGAGGAGGTGAATGGATGCTTGTGTGCGGTATCCATTCACCTCATGGACGGAGGCTGGGTGCAGCACAGCAGCTTTCCTGGGTGCTGGGCTTGCCCCCACCGTGTCAGTCGGCGTTGCGGGGGTCCCGGCTGGTGTGTTTCCTGGTGCTTGGAGATGATGTCATCTCCAAATGCTGATGTAAAAGGGAGCAACCGCCGGTTTTGGTGTAAAAGGGAGCAATCGCCAGTTTTTGGTGTAAAAGGGAGCAACCGCCGGTTTTGGTGTAAAAGGGAGCAACCGCCGGTTTTGGTGTAAAAGGGAGCAACCGCCGGTTTTGGTGTAAAAGGGAGCAACCGCCGGTTTTGGTGTAAAAGGGAGCAACCGCCGGTTTTGGTGTAAAAGGGAGCAACCGCCGGTTTTTGGTGTAAAAGGGAGCAACCGCCGGTTTTGGTGTAAAAGGGAGCAACCGCCGGTTTTGGTGTAAAAGGGAGCAACCGCCGGTTTTGGTGTAAAAGGGAGCAACCGCCGGTTTTGGTGTAAAAGGGAGCAACCGCCGGTTTTGGTGTAAAAGGGAGCAACCGCCGGTTGTGTAAAAGGGAGCAACCGCCGGTTTTGGTGTAAAAGGGAGCAACCGCCGGTTTTGGTGTAAAAGTGGTATTACATTTATTTTGGAAATATTAAATATCCGTTGTGTATAAATGTCTTGTTTTCTACAGATCAAAATGTTTCCAAGCCACTATTATATATGTTAAGGTGCCCCTACAGGGTACAATTATTGCATGCAATTTGGACTAGATCACATCGCATACATTTTGTAATGCAATAAGCTGCAATCTAGAACCATAAGTATTTGCAGCACATTTTTTGAGCTGTGCAATGGGATGTGCGCGATCCCTCGCTTCTCATTGCACCCAGCAATTGTACCGTATATGGGCACCTTTAGTGCTTGGGTGTCATGAAATCCCATCCAGTGTCTGTGAAAGTTGTATCTTCCGGGACGTTCCTAAGATGTTCATGTAATGTACGCCTCAAGATGTTTTTGTTATATTGTGGCCATACAGTACGGACTGTATATAGCTGGTTGTTTATCAGTCTTCTCTTACGGGACAGTGACTTCGGTAACAGCCCGAACCAACAAGGAGTTAATAGTAAAGTGACCGTGTAAGTAATATCTTTTTGGTAGGCTGACCTTCCACACATAAGTGGTCACTGGAACTATAAGGTTACAGTCTATACGGAAAGGTCAATAGGTCGACCTAGCCAAATTGTCAGCACAGGAAGAAGACAACAGGAGTTTTTAAAATGTTAAAGTACGAAAAAAAGCCACCGAAAAAGGAACAACTGTGGACCTATATACTGCACACCATCTATACTTATACCGCTTTCACACTGCCAAAAATGTTTGAAAAACCGGTATTTTAAAACGGTATTTAAAACGGGTCTGAGCCTTCACCTTGCAGTAGATTACCGTTTTAAATACCATTTAAGTACCATTCACATCAGTCAACCCATTTAATCCCCTGAACACGTTTCAAGGCAGAACGCAGGGGACAGCCTATCACAGGTCTGTAATCTGTTGTTTTTACTAAATACCGTTTCAGAGCCATTCTCACTGTATAAAACAAACGGCTCTGAAACGTGTAGGACTCTGCTTTTTAAACGTTTTTAAATACCGGTTATCTTTAACCGGTAAATCAACTCTGGCGCTTTCCCACTGCAGCCTTAAATGTTTTGAAATGGGGAAAAAAAACGTCAATATACCGTTTAACAAGTGTGGTGTGAAAGTGGTATTAGTTTACCGTATAAAAAAATGCTTAATTGTATCCCAGGAATTCCCAGCAACTATCCAGGTTTTAACCCTTTCAGGTCCTACATGTAGTCAGGCTCAACAGTTCTAGCGCTATTAGCAGATCCAACGGTGAGAGACTTTGAGTGTAGACCATTTTTTTATATAAAAAATGACAATTAATTTAAACCAGACTGTTTGAATTGCAAAAAAAAAATTGGACTGTGTGTAGCCGTGTATGCTCAAGCGTATGGATATCCCAAAAACTGGGACAGTTTGAAGCCCCATACACACTAGAACATAAAGTGAAAGCTATCGTTCAGAAAGGGCTATTGTCTTGTGTGTTCACTCAATATCGTTAACGATGCCCACTCTCACGCGTCATTAACGATGATTGATATCTACTAAACATGCAGGTCAATTCGGCAATGTAGCCCATTCACCTGTGTGTTTAGTGCTCCCCGGTGACATCAAAGAACAATCTCAGCAGCCGATATCATTCATTGTGGACGCAGGGTAACTATATCAGCTGCGGTCCCCATCAGCTAGTGTGACTATGGCTGAGTTTAGGAAAGACTGTCCTCACAACTGTATAGGACTAGTAGCGCTGGTTACATTAAAGATGATCACAGCCCCTATATAAATACAAAAAAGAGAGGGAGGGTGCAACAATCTCCAGCATTACACAGGAGATAGATTTATGTTTTAACGTGATTGAGACACTGTAATTGGTGAGATAAATAGGCTCCTACAGTATACAACAGGTTTTACCTTGATCTGTGTATTTGTCCCATGTCATGGACTCTTAGCTCTTTGTGAATATAGTGTAATTTTATTAAGGTCTTTTTTTTTTTTGTGTATAACGTGTGAGGTTTTTGTTTATTTCCTTTCACCATTCTTTATGATCAGTTATACAAACATTGCTACTTGGCAAGGGTGCCTCCATTATGACTGGAAGGTGGCGTAATTAATTCAGCATTGTCCTTTGCTAACCTACATTCCGCATCCTGGTGCCTCCCTGTGTCTGGCAGACTGGTTGCTGAGATTAATGATGTGCAAATCCTCGCATGCAGATGTTGGTGCTGCTGGGTTCATAGGAAGCTCAGGAGAATCCGCGTCGCCCTTCTGGGACGGACAGAAAAGTTCTGTGTGCAGCACTTTAATCAGAATAAAAGGGGATTAAAATATAAAGCATAGCTACAAATCCCTCACCTGTGCCAGGCAGTATACTGTACTAGTGATTGCTGATTAATTTTGTGTTAGAGCAGGGATGGGGGAACCTTCGGCTCTCCAGCTGTTGTTGAACTACACATCCCAGCATGCCTTGCTATAGTTTTACTTTTTGGCCATGCTGAAACTGTTGCAGGGCATGCTGGGATGTGTAGTAGGTTCGCCATCCCTGTGTGTGGATACTGCTTCTCCAGCGGTTTGTGCTTTTCTATTGCGATTGTTACTGCTGCCCTTTTTTTGTATACCTTTTTTTTGTTTATATCTGTTGCTAAATATTACCACAATTAAGTGAATTGCTGCTGTCATTTTCCTTATTGACTTGGAAGTTGGTTCCCCTGCCTAAACATTATGCAGCAGATCATATCATCCTTTCATGTGATGAAGTGGCATTTACCACTATACATACCTTGTTCCTGCAGCCATGGCGACACATCCTAGATGCCGGCCCGCTGTCATGGAGACCCTTTTCTGTCCGAAGGATGCAACTCAAGGGCTATTAAATTGCATCGAGAGCCCTTGTCAAGAAGAGGCAGTAACCCTTTCTTTAGCCAAAAATAAGATCACATTAACCCTCAGGCTCCTGCTACAAATGGCAAACCATGGTAAATATATTATATATACGGATGTGACACCACAGCAGAGAGCGACACCCCAGGCAGGGAAGAGGAACTGCATCGGTTTGGAAAAATGCAGGGTGCTAGAATCAACCCTAGATTCTTATATTAAAGGTGATAGAAGATTGGGAACCACTGTGTGATAGTAACACATTCTTAGATTTGATTTCTCTATTATTTGTTTTTGGTGGGGTTTTTTTTAAGTTGTTTGTAATTTATAAAGACCATTGTGTGCGGACACGTTTCTGTAACTCGCATCCCAAATACAGTTATCGTATATGATAATATAATGCTTATGAAATAACTATTAGGAAAATAATATATTCAATTGTCCCGACCACTCCCAAAGTTCCAGTAAGAGCTTTAATAACCTGTGAAAACACGAAATCTTGATCTATGCTTTACATGGAGCCCTGGCTCATGTCACCGAGCTTGGAATGTTCACGGTAAGGTTCCTGGGTACCCCCTTTTGCATTAGGTTGTTGTCTGCAAACAAGGTGTTCCTTTGTAGTAGTAGTAGTACGTTTATTTATAAGGCGCCGCAAAGTTTCCGCAGCGCCGTACATAGCAAACAAATTACAAGGTAACGTACAGGGTGTGTTGAAAAATACAGTATGAATAGGGGTACAGCTGGTAGAACTAAAATCAGCATCAGTTAAGAAGTAGGTGTCAAAATTGTCGAGGAGACTAAAGATGAAGTAGAGGAAGGGAAGAACAGGACCGGAGGACAGGTGAGGTAAAGAGGTAGGGTGAGTACGTGAGGAAGGAGGACCCTACTCATAAGAGTTAACATACTAAAAATAGGTGGGTGGACGAACGAAAAACAATAGGATAAGTAGGAACGGATGCAGGATAGGAGGATCAAAATAGGTTAGGAGGAGGGATAGGCTAGTCGAAAAAAGTGGATTTTGAGGGAGCGTTTAAAGGAGGTAAGGGAATCAGAAAGCTTGATGGGTGGCGGGAGGTTGTTCCAGTGCAGGGGGGCAGCGCGAGAGAAGTCTTGGACACGGGAGTGGGAGGAGGTGATTAGGTGAGAGGTCAGTCGGCGATGGAGCGAAGAGGACGGGAGGGAGCGTGGATAGAGATCAGTGAAGAGAGGTAAGGAGCTGTGGAGGAGGATAGAGCCTTGTAGGTGGTGGTGAGGAGTTTAAATAGAACCCGGAAAGGAATGGGGAGCCAGTGAAGAGATAGACAGAGGGGGGAAGCGGAGGTAGAGTGGCGGGAGAGGAAGATGAGCCTAGCAGCAGCGTTAAGAATGGATTGGAGAGGTGCGAGGTGGGTGAGAGGTAGCCCAGAGAGAAGGATGTTGCAGTAGTCAAGGCGAAAGATGACAAGAGAATGAATGAGAATTTTGGTCGCGTCAGTGGAGAGGAATGGTCTGATGCGTGAGATGTTGCGTAGGTGAAAGCGGCAAGACTGTGAGAGAGCACGAATGTGGGGGGGTGAAAGAGAGGGAGGAGTCAATGATGACACTGAGGCAGCGCGTTTGGTCGGTGGAGGTGATCTCGGTTTCACCAATGCTGATGAAGATAGTGGGAGAAGAGGGGATGTTCGGGGGATGGAAGATTAGAAGTTCAGTTTTAGCCATGTTTAGTTTCAGGAAGCGTTGGGTCATCCAGGCTAAGATGGCCGTGAGGCATTCGGAGACCTTGGACAGGAGTGATGGGGATAGGTCGGGGAAGGAGAGATAGATTAGGGTATCATCAGCAAGGTGGTAATGAAAACCATAGGAGCTGATGAGGGTGCCCAGAGAGGTGGTGTAGAGGGAGAAGAGGAGAGGGCCAAGGACTGACCCTTGGGGAACACCGACTGGCTGCGGGGTAGTCAAGCTGGATGAGGATAGTCCCATATTATAAGATAGTAACTCCGCAAACAATATTTAGGGGACCTCTCTAGTGTGTAACCATTCACTGCATTCATACATGTGTCCAATCCTGTCGGTCTTATGGTGCCCCTACACTTATACGATGGGATTTGATGCGACATCGAAGTACGATGTCCATCGAATCCGATCACATTTTTTAATGTGCAAAAGTCAGCACCCGAAGTCGCATGCCATCTTCCGATGGCACTTCGGGTGCTGGAAGAGGGAGGACAGGGGGCGGCGGAGTAGTGTATGCTAGCAGTAGCGCTTGCCGGCGGCGGGAGTCATCGGTGGCGGCAGATTTGTTTAAAACACTGGGCTGCCCTGTGATTGGCTGAGCTCTCTCAATCATTCACAGGGCAGCCCAGTGTTTTACACAATTCTCTCGCCACCACTGTTTTCCGCCGCCCGCAAGCGCTACACTACGCCGCCGCCCCCCTGATTAGAGACGCAGGTATGCCGCCAGTGGTCCCTAGGGCCCCCTCTCCCCAAACTCCACACCGCTGAATGCGTCCGGCCCTCACCCACGGATTGTATTTGAGCGATCGCATCTGGTTAAAAACCACATGTGACTGCTCCTACAATTCGATAGATATGTGCAGCACATAATATCTGTCGATGTGACAGTCAACGGCGTGCCCGCGCATTGCGTCGAAAAGTCCCTTAAAAATGCATACAATCATTCGATTGATCGGCCAGAATTGGTCGAAACCGAATGATTGTATACAATATCTCACAAGTGTATGGGCAGAATTATACTAATTAAAGAGACATTAGATAATATGTTTGCTCATGATGTCCCAGTATAAATTCATGCTTTAGGATATAATATAGGTGGCTGCCTAGTCTATCATTGTTGCATATGTTTTAATATATGATTTAATATATGTTGTATTAAAACTTCATATAGTATACAAATATGTCCTGTGATTCATTGTAGCAGGTAGACCCATTTGTACACTTTATTTACCGGGCACCGGACCACTGTTTTCTGAATTTCTGGTGCTGTGTTTCTTTGCCACAGGCGAAGTTCTGGGTTAGATGTGCCCACACTGACACGTTTGGATCTCTGCAGCTATTTCTCATTTTATATTTATTTATAAAGGGCAGCATGGATGGTATAGTGGTTAGCATTGCTGCCTAACAGTACGCTGAGGTCATGGGTTCCATTCCCACCATGGCCCTAACTGTGCGGAGTTTGTATGTTATCCCCGTACTTGCATGGGTTTCCTCCGGGTACTCCGGTTTCCTCCCACACTTAAATATACTGGTAGGCTAATTGGCTTCCAACAATATTAGCCCTAGATAGAATGTCTGTGTGTGTGCGTGTACACGTGGTAGGGAATATAGATTGTAAGCTCCACTGGGGCAGGGACTGATGTGAATGTTCAAATATTCTCTGTACAGCGCTGCGAAATATGTGTGCGCTATATAAGAAACTGGTAAGAAATAAATCAAAAGTAAGTTTTTATGATTGTTTATACTTATTTCTATTAGCGCTTAACTGTCCCAAATATTAAAGGATATACTTAATACCTGGACCGTTGGGGTGCCTTGGAGACTGTGTTTGTGAACATCTTCCTTAGGCCAGGATGTGTGTCTGCGCAGTGATCACCTATAGGTATACTGTACATATTAATACCGTAACAGATGTGACTGTATTGAGACTGAGTTTTTCCCACACCACATAATCTGGGGCTGTATGATCTAACAAGCTCAGCACATACTGTATGGATGCTATATCTGACAATCTGCATTTACTGTCATTAGGTTTTGTATCCTCCTGTGCTCCGTTTTTCCTCATGTCTTCTCTCTCGTTCAGTTTCCAGAATGCGGATTCTATGGGATGTACGACAAGATCCTCTTGTTCCGTCATGACCCAACGTCAGAGAACATCCTGCAGCTGGTGAAATCTGAGGCAGACATACAAGAGGGAGACCTCATAGAAGTGGTGCTTTCAGGTAGGATACCCTCTTACGTGGTCTTTGCAGCGGTGTATGCATGTCCGGAAACCGATTGCCCAGAAGGTTCTAAAAGTACGATGGAAGGAAATACTGGGTTCATTACCGCTGTTACTATACATTGGACCAGCAAGTACCCTCTTTTAAAGTCTCACTTTATGACATTTAAGTGAGGATGGCAATGCTGAGATCGTGTTTGGAACGAAGGGGGGCATTTTCAAATACATTCCAAAAAAGGGCTGCAAACTACAGATTTGCCTCTTCCGTCTCTTGCAGGCGCCCAAGCACTAAAACCAATGATATTCATTGGTGCACTAGGTTACCAATGAGACGTGGCTACGGCATCTTATATCCCTTGTCCACTGTAACACTGATTATTGTCAGGTCTACCCTGATTGCGGCCCAGTTCATAAACAGTATCTGTCAGGAACCTGGATCCAACCCGCAGTGTCAATGGGGATATCAAGCACTTGTAACCCTTCTTCAACTGCCTAGGTTGGACCACTGCAGCTGGAAAAGGGGTGTAATGTTCTATTCATTTAGATGAAACACGTTTCTTTTTTGTTTTACGCTTTTACTTGATATTTTTTGAATTCTGTATGCTGGGGGTACACAATATATTTAGGTCGTGGAGGGTGAGGATATACTTTCAGTTTGGTATCTCTAAACAGCTGATTGACGCCCCCTCTAGGGCAACAGGATTTGCCTGCCACGCCACCTGCCACAGGAAGGAGGTGGAGCAGCCGGAAAGGCGGTTATCTCCATTCTGACATCTATATGGTGCCCTGCGACTCGGTACATTGCCTTTCAACTCTAAAATATTTGGGGGAGAATGAGCCAACATTCCGACACCTACAGTGGGGCAAAAAAGTATTTGGACAGCCACCGTTTGTGCAAGTTGACCCACTTAAAGATGAGAGGTCTGTAATTTCCATCATAGGTACAGTTCACTTGTGAGAGACAGATTGTGGGAAAAAAACAAAACTGGTAATCGCATTGTATGATTTTTAAACAATCTGTTTGTATCCTCTTGCAGAAAATAAATATTTGGACAATCAAAAAGTTAAACTCAATAATACTTTGGCAATTACAGAGGTCAAATGTTTCCTCGAGTTCTTGACTTTACACACACAGGGGCAGATGTATTAAGCTTGGCGAAGAGATAAAGTGGAAGGAGATAACGCACCAGCCAATCAGCTGTGTTTGAAATATGACAGTTAGGAGTTTATTGTCTGGCGCGTTATCTCCTACCACTTTATCTCCAGTTTATCTCTTCTCCAGGCTTCATACATCTGCCCCACTGTAACAGGTATTTTATCCCACTCTTCCATGCAGATCTTTCACCTACCTCCACAGATTGGGTGAGGTCTGGAGACCGGCTAGGCCACTCCAGGACCGTGAAATGCTTCTTATGAAGCCGCTCCTTAGTTGCCCGGCCGGTGTGTTTGGGGTCATTGTCATGCTGGAACGTTCCATCTTCAGTCCTCTTACTCAGGGAAGGTGGTTTTTGGCCAAAATCTCACGATACATGGTCTCATTCATCCTCTCCTTAATACGGATCAGTCGTCCTGTCCCCTTTGCAGAAAAGCAGCCCCAACGCATGATGTTTCCACCCCCATGTTTTACAGTGGGTATGGTGTTTTTGGGATGCCACTCACCATCCTTCTCCCTCCAAACTCTGCGAGTGGAGTTTAGACAATAAACTTCTATTTTACTCTCATCTGACCACATGACATTCTCCCAATCCTCCTCTGGATCATCCAGATGGTCACTGCTTTAGCAGTGGAACCTTTTGGGCGCTGCAGGATTTGAATCCATGACGACGTAGTGTGTTACTAATGGTAACAACTGTGGTCCCAGCTCTTGAGGTAATTGACCACCTCCCCCCATGTAGTTCTAGGCTGATTCCTCACCGTCCTCAAGATCATTGATGCCCCACGAAGTGAGATCTTGCATGGAGCCCCAGGTCGAGGGAGATTGTCAGTGATCTTGTATTTCTGCGATATTTTTTAATAATTGCGCCAGCAGTTGATCTCTTCTCACCAAGCTGCTGCATATTGTCCCAGCCTTGTGCAGCTCTACAATTCTGTCCCTGGTGTCCTTACACAGCTCTCTGGTCTTGGCCATGGTGGAGAAGTTGCAGTCTGACTGTGACAGGTGTCTATTATACAGATAACCAGTTCAAACAGGCGCCATTAATACAGGTAACGAGTGGAGGATAGAAGAGCTTCTTACAGATAGTAACAGGTCTGTGAGAGCCCGAAATCTCACTGGTTGGTCGGTGTCCAAATATTTATTTTCCACAAGAAGATGCAAATAATTTGTTTAATAATCATACAATGTGATTTCCTGTTTTCCCCACATTCTGTCTCACAGCTGAAGTGTACCTATGATGGAAAGTACAGACCGCTCATGTTTTTTAAGTGGGTCAACTTGCACAATCGGTGGCTGTCCAAATACTTTTTTGCCCCACTTTATGTCAGTTTTAACCCCTGCTGAAACGTATCCTTTTTTTCCCCTTTCAGTGTACCGCTAGCATTAATAGATTGCAAATTAAAAAACAAAAAACAAACTTCATGTAAAGTGTGGATATAACTGGTACATTAATATTCTGCTACCAACTGGCATGCGTGTTTACATTGATTTATAAAGGCTCTTTTTAGGTTTGTTTTGATGCTGTCAGAATAAGATCAATTATGTAGCCTCGGGGCTTTGTTACAGCGCTGACACTGCATGGTTCGGAGACCACTGTAATGTGTACATTTCCTATCCTAAGCTCTATGAAAGCAGGGAGACACAATGATCTTCTCTGTGTTTCTGGTTCTTTAAAGAGCGAAGCCTTTGATAGAAGTGGAAAGTTTGAAATTGAGATCAAGCAGCTTTTGATTCACAGTCCTGTCCACATACATCTAGCCTCTTTGCCATTAAACAGCCTTTCTAGACTCGCGATGCTACGATGTGACACGGTGCATGCAACTTTTTTCCCATTAAAATGCTTATTTGCAAAGCGATACAAATAGGATGCACAAGCAGCGTCTGCTAATTAAAATATATACGTCATGCTATATTCTGTGTGACCGTATCTGCGTATGAAATGCTGAGTTAGTGTTTTCCAGTAAAACACTGCATATTCTATGCAGATTCAGCTGCAGTCACACAAAAGGTACCGGCATTTTAGTCAACAGAAGATGCTTGTGCGTCCTATTCATATAATTTTGCTAAGGATGCTAAACATCAGGACATTTCCCTCACCTGCTGGCCCTTATGTATTTAATTGTTTTTTGTTTTTTTTAATGGCCAATCCTGGATTATAAATCCTGAAAGTGCGGTTGCCTTTGTCCAACAGGGCGTTAACATTGACACAAAAATGAAAGTATTCAATGCAATATTTATTACTTTATGGTTCAGGATCCTGGACAATCCTTAAAAATAACTAACATGGCTGTAACATGTCCAAATGAGGTTGATTATGTGTACTCTGTAATTGGACGCTGCGTAACCCTTGTGGCGCCATATAAATAAAGGATAATAATAATAATAATAATAATAATGAGGTGCATACGATACAACCTACTAGTAAAACTTAAAGGCCGCGCAAAAATGAAAACATCTGATAATGATACCAAGACCAAACCACAATTGAATCATCAAAAGCTCACATTTAAAGTGGTTTGGACATATCTGCAGAATGGAGTCTACAATAATCCTATACCAGTGATTAAACGCATGGGTGGCAAATAGCACATCATGGGCCAAAGGAAACATGGCTAAAGCAGATTGACCTAGATCTTCGACCATTGCATTTCCAGATTGATGATGCTAAGCGAGCCACCCTAAGCCAATCCCAATGGAGAGCGATTATTAAGGATTCACTGCCTGTCATGGTGCCGGCAAGGTTACCCTACCGGCGCTATCGGCAGTTAAGTCAAGCAAGTCTAGCTGATCCCTTCTAGATCCTCCCCAGACCATACCGATATGTTGACCGCTGGATTATGTACCTGGTTTTGCAGCATTCGGTGTTTGAACCTACATTATTTTATTTTCCGCAATACAATAAACTTGGACAACTAAGTTGCGATCGACATCTAGTCTAACAGTACATGGTCATGGAGATTGTGTATGTTCCGCCCAGTTTCACTTTAAAAATGATTACCGTGCCCTGTAAGAGTAATTCTACACATTGTCCCTTGTGATTATGTCTTTATTATGGGAGGCTCTGTCAAAATGTCACATCCACTTTTCTTGTACATATAGAATTCCTGGAAAGATCCTGTTGGATGAGCGGAGTGGAATATCATTATCTGATGACTGGCTGCTTAGGCAGGTGCATGACAGATCTTTGCCAAGATGCACTTGTCCTTCCCAAAGCCCAACGTTCCCCCAGACTCCCTGTCACCACACACGATGTGATCTCCAAAAATGGAGAATAAATTATACATACTTAGTTTAGATCATTTTAGAAGTAGCTTACTGGATTGTAAGCGCATATTGGGCCTTATTCTGGTTCACTTTCAGAGGCAAATTCCTTCTTAAATGGACAAAACCATGTGCACTGCAGGTGGGGCAGATGTAACATGTGCAGAGAGAGTTAGATTTGGGTGAGTTATTTTGTTTCTGTGCAGGGAAAATACTGGCTGATTTTATTTTTACACTGCAATATAGATCTCACTTTGAAGTAAAGCCCCACCCAAATCTAACACACTCTGCACATGTTACATCTGCCCCACCTGCAGTGCACATGGTTTTATCCATTGGAGAATAAATTTGCCTCTGAGAGTGAACCAGAATAAGGCCCATTGTGTGTCTGCCCATGACCCATGCTCTGGAAGTACAGGTGAAATAGGGTAATACACCCTGGTCACCACTACATTTGTGACGTCAACGCAACGCGTTTCGTCACTCTACAGCGGGGCTTTTTTCATACTTGTTCAAATCTTGAAAATGCCCTGCTGTAGAGGGACGAAACGCGTTGACGAGCACCGCTCTCTTCTCCTTTGACCCCTGTCTTTGCGTCCTCCTTGCTGGGATTGCCTCTATCTGTCAGCATGCCTTCCACGCTGACTCCTCATGCCTGTGGAGATGTAGTGCAGCACGCAGCTTTCCCTTCGGTCCCAGCTGCACCACTGCTCAGTGTGAATAGAGCCGCTGTTTGTCCCTGCATCCTAGAGCTGCCACTGATCCAGCTCCTACACTTGGCCACCGCTCCAACTTAGCCCACGGATCTTCCTCAGATCATATGGGATGTGGTATGACCTAGGAATCAAGCGGAGTGAGAGACGCCAAGCTCTCACTCTGCAGAGCTCTGTGGTACTTGGTCTCTCAACGGGACCCGCTGTATAGTGAATATTAAGCTCCACATTACTAATGCTGACAATTTGCTCCCCTTTGTTCAAAATGATGCCCAGAGAGAGGTTCTTTTAATTACCTTTAGGGCACAGGACACTTCTGCAGTACATCTTAATATAAAACCTCTCCGCCAGGACGCCGGCGCCTCAGTGTGCTCCACCTAAGTACACAGTCCCAGCAGATGACGGACTGGGAAACGGCTTTATTCTACAATAACTTTTTATAATGTGAGATCCTAAAGTATATTTGCATGTTACATTTTAACTATTGTTCTGTTATTTTGTTGCTCATTTGAACATGGAACATTAAGCAGCAAAAATTAAATGCATTGTATATATCTGAGCAAATCCTCTTTTTTTTTTTTTAGTGAAGTTCGCCACATCCGTATTTCACTTCATACTCCTTTCTATTGTAAGATCTATGATGAACATAGTGATGTATTCCCTCTTTCCTTTACCGCTGTAAAGTGTTCCTTCTAGGAACTGTCCCGGGCTGGCCGGTGCTGTATGAGGGCAGCATGAAAGGGGCGGACTTGGGCCGCTGATGTCACTGTTGTGGGTGGTCACGACCCGCTAATTTCACCAAAGCGGGCGGACCCGGGCCTCCGATGTCACCAAATGGGGCGTACCCAGCAGCCAGCATCACCAAAGGGGGCGGCTCAAGCAGGCCAATGTCATCATTGGGGATGGACCAGCCCCTGCCAAAGTCACTGCCAGGGAAGCACCGGGCATCTGTGGGGACGCCGGTCTTCCCTGTGCACACTGGCAGAGACAGGCAGCAGGCTGCTAGAGGGGCAGGCGCATTTTACCCTTTAAAAAATCGGCTAGCTACGCACCCGGCTAAAACAGTAAAGTTAGGTTTTGTGATCAATGGCTCAGGCAGTTGCAGGTAAATATAAATCCTGAAAGCCAGCGGAGGTCATACAGGGATTACTTCTTCGCTGGGCCGTTAATGTTCATGCACAAATTACAGTGAAATTAAAGGTAACTCTCCTGCTACATTAAACGGTGTCACAAACTGCGCTAGGAGGCAAATTATATATTTTTGATAATTGACCCAATGGTTTATAAGCTGTTTTTGTAGTGCGACACCTTGAGCCGTTCCGTTTTAAACAAACTTAAGTTTACTTGAGTTCCTTTTCACTCGCTTCATTGATATTGGTTAGCTGGTACCTTATTTGAGTACCGAAATAACAACTGTGCAGTGGCAAGAGTTAATTTTATGCCACGGCAGGAATTCCCCAAGGCGTTTCATTGGCCATTAACTGGCCTGTTAATATCCAAACGTTTTTAGTTTTTTTTTTTTTTGGGGGGGGGTTGTTAATGAAACAAACTGCAAAACAAACGATCTGCAGGTAAAACACTGAAGGATATTTTTAACGATAGTGCCATCACCGGGACCACCGCCGAACATGCACTGTCAATATCGGCAGACTTGACTGCATATTCAGATAATTTGGGGTTATCGCCAACGATATAGTGGTACACACTGAACGAAATGCACGAGGATAACATGATCGTACATATTAACTAAAATTGTATAGTGTGTACCCACCTTCAGATCACCTGCAATATTATTTGCTTACAGCTTTGTGTGCTCACATCTATAAATATTTGAGCAGCCTTCTAATTCAGCACATGCTCTAATGATAAAGTGCTGCAAGCTCTGTGGCCAAGTAATGGGGTCACAACACACAGTCCGTTCAAAAGCAGCTTCAATGAAGTGGGTCAGTGACTTTATGCTGGAACTCGCTCCAGTCACGGCCTCCCTGCTAATTAAAGACAAGAACTGGCCAGTGTTTAATTACTCTGCTGTTTTAAGTGTATCCCCATAGCCTGTAAAACAAAAGAATCTCGCTGCCAGCCAAGGGCACATTCACCTCTGTATTGTAATGACCTATTTATATACGGTTGTGTACTGAACTAATGTTGTACTTTGTGGCGGGTTGTGTACTGAACTAATGTTGTACTTTGTGGCGGGTTGTGTACTGAACTAATGTTGTACTTTGTGGCGGGTTGTGTACTGAACTAATGTTGTACTTTGTGGCGGGTTGTGTACTGAACTAATGTTGTACTTTGTGGCGATGTATTTTTTATTTTTTATATTTTGACCGGTTTCATCTTAAACAATAGTGGTTCTCATTGCCAGCCCTCAATTTCCCCCAATAGGTCACCCATGTCGACCTTGTTGCCTGTCGACCTAGTGTTGTCGACCTAGTTTTTGTAGACCTAATGACTGTTTCCCTTTTAAACATGTTAAATCAAACCCCATTTGAGGTTTTATAAGGACTTCCTTATGTCTATCCCAAGCATGTTTATATTGCTCTACTGTATTTGCTGTAGTGGCACAGCGTAGAGGTGTCCCTAGCTCATTTTTAAATACTGGTAATATTAAACCACCACAATATTTTATATATTTGTTCTAAGTGTTTATTATAAGTCGGACCAGCAGCACCAAAATATTTGCAGATGTGCAAAATATCTGAATGTCCAGCATCGGGTCACATTTGTTATATAAATTCAAATAAAAAATATGTGAAAATAAATATATATTTCCTATATGAGGTAACATTACAGGTCGTTATGATGAATATGGAGGGGGGGGGGGATCTTAGAATGCACGCCCTATATACACGTTATGATGAATACAAATGTTTGCTGGGCAATTTTCACACCTATTTGACAGTCACTTGGCACTCAAAGGGTTAATGGATCTCTTTAATTGTAAATCACAAATATTTATGTTGAGGAGATATGGTTTGCTATGACGGTCAGTCTACGAGGTCTCTAATTGCAACGCCACGGCCATTTGTAAATCTTTATCGCGATGGATTTTTTTAAATTTATAATTTTGCTACAGTATGTTCTATATGTAACTCACAGGTACAGGGGTAATAGCTGTCCTTGCAAGCTATGTCCCTGACACATTGGAGGCGAAAGACTTCTTCGGGGCAATCTGACACTGGGTGTGCTCACAGTGCGCCTCATTTAAAGAGTGGCTTTGTTGCGCTCGCCATGCTGTCTGAGTCCGGCCAGTCGGGATCCTGACATCAGGCTAACTACTGTCGGGATCCCGACTGTCGGAACCCTATACCGCACCCCATTGAAATTGCCGGTGCAGTATTTTACTGTCTGCAGTTGCGAGTATACAGATTAGCCGCGCTCATCGTTGCGACTCCAGTGGTGATTGGCGTGTGTGCATCTAATTTGGCCCCGCGGCTCGTAGAAATGCATTGAGCGGTGATACTGCAGCAGTTCCAAGCTGCGAGTGCAAATTTAGCGTGTCAAACTGGCACCTGTGGCGGGCTGGATCGCTGCAATGACGAGTGCAGCTACATCTGTATATGATATTGTGCCTGCTAATTTGTGAATGCCATCTGTAAATTCATGGCGCTCCGGCATTCACCTCCACCACTCACTCTATCTGCCCCCAATCACGGTCTACTCACATTCGCTTTGTAACTAATTCCTTGTTGGTAGAGTCCTCACATTTCAATCGCTGCATTTGCGCAGTGCGACTCCAACGCATGTGCAGTAAGAAAACATTGACTGTCCTGTGTATTTCAGCCATTTTGCAGCCACAATGTGCACACTAGACCAGATTTTGCAGATACCCGCTCTGTCGCTGCTGGCATCAGCAAGTGTTCAGTAACAAGCGCCTTACGTTTGCTCCAGCGCAGGGGCCCCAGGTGCCATCCATGTTTGTGCAATAATAACTGGAGAGGGGATGCAGTCAAAATCTTGACAAGGTCAAAATACCGACATTTACAATCCCGACAAGGTCAAAATACCGACATTTACAATCCTGACAAGGTCAAAATACCGACATTTACAATCCCGACAAGGTCAAAATACCGACATTTACAATCCCGACCAGGTCAAAATACCGACATTTACAATCCCGACCAGGTCAAAATACCGACATTTACAATCCCGACAAGGTCAAAATACCGACATTTACAATCCCGACATGGTCAAAATACCGACATTTACAATCCCGACAAGGTCAAAATACCGACATTTACAATCCCGACATGGTCAAAATACCGACATTTACAATCCCGACATGGTCAAAATACCGACATTTACAATCCTGACAAGGTCAAAATACCGACATTTACAATCCCGACAAGGTCAAAATACCGACATTTACAATCCCGACCAGGTCAAAATACCGACATTTACAATCCCGACAAGGTCAAAATACCGACATTTACAATCCCGACATGGTCAAAATACCGACATTTACAATCCTGACAAGGTCAAAATACCGACATTTACAATCCCGACATGGTCAAAATACCGACATTTACAATCCCGACATGGTCAAAATACCGACATTTACAATCCCGACATGGTCAAAATACCGACATTTATAATCCTGACAAGGTCAAAATACCGACATTTACAATCCCGACAAGGTCAAAATACCGACATATAGAGTGTACAGGTGAAAGTCAACATGACTTTTGGTCGACAGGTCGCGAGGTCGACATGGGTTTTTTCACAGTTTTTTGACCCGACATGTGCCGACAAACGGTATTTCATGCCCTACCATCCATTAGGGCGTGGTGGAGGACTAAAATAGTGTGCCGAGCACAGCAAGGCTCCGTGCCCGAAGCATCGCGAGGGGCTGCGGTTGACTTCCATCTGTGTCGACATTCGGGTAAAAAAACCCATGTTGACCGAAAGGCATGTTGACTGTTTCACCTGTACATTCTATATGTCGGTATTTTAAATGTCGGTATTTTGTCCTTGTCGGTATTTTGACCGTCGGGATTTCATACCGAATCCCTGGAGAGGATAAAATAAGCACTTCTACACAGCAGTGGTGGTCTAAACATATTTATTGGGGTGTAAGAAGTGCTGGTAGGGTGTCACAAACACACGATTGTTGCTGATTTGCTATAAAAGATGTACATGGTCTAGAGGGTGAATTGGTCGTCATGGTGATGGTCCGCACTAAAACGGTTTTAGTGAGAGAAGGGGGGTTTTCGTTTTGCGTATTTATCCATAAGCACAATCCGACATTTTGACCACATTGACCGATTAACGTTTGACCTACACACTGGAACCCAATTGTCACTCTGTGTATAACGCTGCTGGTTTGACAGTGTCCATGTTCTGCGATAAAGTGCACAGAGTGCAATACTGCAGCACTGATTCTCTTACTGAGTTATATAGTGAGACCCAAATTCATTTCTGTGTGGTGACAGGATGGTAGAGAACGTTAATAAACAGTGTGGGAATGACTGGGCCGTGCAATGGTTTATAGTTTAGTTTCCAAGCGGTTGTGTTTTTACTTGACCGGAACTATGACGTGATCTCATAAACATGGCGGTACTGTCAGTAATGATAAATAGCTGAGCGCATATCTTTATTCTATTAAAATGATTGCTATGCTACAGTTTAAACAAAACAATGCCTGCTACAACATTTCACAAAACCGGAGTCCCATCAGGGGTTCTGGATCTGTTCTCTTGTGAGATTCACAGTATAGAATGTTCAGAATGTCTGACCTGCAGTTGGGGTTCTGACCCACAGATTTAAATGTCCATACACACAGGGCCATTTTGCCCAGCGTGTATGGACAAAGATGATGGGGAAAATCGCTCAATGTATGCTTTTTCGCCCTTCTCAGCGATTTTTTTTTCCCATGACGGGAGCTATGGAAAAATATCCACCCCATCGCCCATCTGCTGGCGGCGGCGGCAGGCGATGATGCGGGAGTTTATATCAGCGCTCGCCTGCCACACCTGGGGACAGTCGTGACGTTTAGACATTGGTGTACTCTGCAGCAGTTTACCAACCACCCGTACACACTGCATGATTTGCTGCAGGTTCCTTCACCGATTATGTTCACAGACAATATTGGGGGAATATAACCACCAATGTGCCTACAAATATTGTCCGTTGAGTTGAACGCCCGATATATCGTCCGTGTGTCCCCAGCTTCAGTTAAGGGCCCCTTACACTTGTGAGATTTTGTGAGATTTCATCCAATTTGAGTCAATTTATCTGAGGAGATCTGATGTGCCGTCTGACAAAATCTTATGTGCCTGATGTGTAGGACACAATCCACAATCCTGTGCCATTGAGTATAACCAAGAGATTGGAAGAGATTGAACCTCCTGCACATAGGATAAATCTCGAGTCAATCAGGTTCAATTTGTTGAGACAATAAGTTGACAAGTGTAAGGGGGCCTTTAGAGCGGTCTTCTTTTACGCTCTTGGGAAGTGCAAAACAATTTCTTGAGTGGTGAAGTTGCCCGTAGCAACCTCCATTTCCAGCTAGCATTCATAAACTACCTTGTATAAAATGATAGGTAGAATCAGATTAGTTGCTATGGGCAACTCCTTCACTTGTCTCTTCCTGTCAGATTGGCCGCACCTTGCTCCTAATCTCAGTAACATTTAGATTAATACGTACAATCGATGAACGGCGGCTATTTGCAGTAACATATCGGTAGCTCTGTAATCAGCTATTACTAGTTCTAGGAAAACACAATGGGGCAGATGTATTCAGCTTTAACAAGAGAAAAATCCAAGGGTGATCAGGAGAGATAAACATCCAGCCAATCGGCTCCTAACTGCCATGTTACAGGCTGTGTTTGAAAAAAGTCAGTAAGGAGGTGATTGGCTGAACGTTTATCTCTCCTTATCACCCATGCATTTATCTCTTGTTAAGGCTCAATACATCTGCCCCAATGTGACCACAAAAAGAAGAAGCTGCGGGGTGCAGGGAAGCGTTTGGAGGGCCGCCGGCTGACAGTCGTTGCTTTGGATGGTTTCCTACCCATGTGATGTATCACTGTACAGTGCTGTGGCCCCCACTGGTGTCCTAAAATTAAATACATTTGTATGCCTATGCTGTATATAAGAAGCTACAGTATCAATTTATTAACACAAAAGACCTTTTGCCTTCCCCTCCGCCATGCGTAATGAAATATACCAGCCCACCTTCAATCATCATCATCCCGTCATACCACCACATATACATTCGTTAATGGACATGGCTGGATAATAATACCCCGTAACATCACTAAGCTGAGTCAAAGCCAGGTCAGGTGCATTCACACTAAACCTGGGCCGCCCGTTATACACAGGGCTACCTGGGTATAACCCTTTTTATAACTCTGGTAGAATCGCCGGGTTGGTCAACGCGCGTCTGAGTTGCGATGTAATGCAGGCAGTACAAACACTGTGCAATTTTTGGCTAACTTCTCTCACGATTTTGAAAATATCATACCTTCCCACTTGTGTAAAACACACACACACACACACCTGAAATTAGGGGGCGTGGTCTATCTGTCAGTGTGCATGGCCTGTGCTAGCGGTGCTTCCGTGAGGCCTCGCCCCCATTTTTGCCACTATGGGGCATGGTCAATGGCTCTGAGAGCTGCTGGCCATGCCCCCAGCCCCTCTGTCTATGGGAATAGAAGGTATGCTATATATAGTCAAATGTGTAAGCCAAAATCGTACTGAGTTTATCAACATATAGGGTATGTGCAGGGTTGCCCCATGATTTGCTAAGCAAAACGCAGATGTTCCGTTTATGTTACGGCTTCCTCTGTGACCATTTGTTGGGTGCTTTGGTTATACATCTAGACCACATACCAACACGTGTGCAGACCATACTGGTGGGACATTTGTTGGGTGCTCTGGTTATACATCTAGACCATATACCAACGTGTGCAGACCATACTGGTGGGACATTTGTTGGGTGCTCTGGTTATACATCTAGACCACATACCAACATGTGTGCAGACCATACTGTTGGGACATTTGTTGGGTACTCTGGTTATACATCTAGACCACATACCAACACGTGTGCAGGCCATAATGGTGGGACTTTTGTTGGGTGCTCTGGTTATACATCTAGACCGCAGACCATACTGGTGGGACATTTGTTGGGTGCTTTGGTTATACATCTAGACCACATACCAACACGTGTGCAGACCATACTGGTGGGACATTTGTTGGGTGCTCTGGTGATACATCTAGACCACATACCAACACGTGTGCAGACCATACTGGTGGGACATATGTTGGGTGCTCTGGTTATACATCTAGACCACATACCAACATGTGTACAGGCCATACTGGTGGGACATTTGTTGGGTGCTCTGGTTATACATCTAGACCTCAGACCATACTGGTGGGACATTTGTTGGGTTCTCTGGTGATACATCTTAGACCACATACCAACATGTGTGCAGACCATACTGGTGGGACATTTGTTGGGTGCTCTGGTTATACATCTAGACCACATACCAACATGTGTGCAGACCATACTGGTGGGATATTTGTTGGGTGCTCTGGTTATACATCTAGACCACATACCAACACGTGTGCAGACCATACTGTTGGGACATTTGTTGGGTGCTCTGGTGATACATCTTAGACCACATACCAACACGTGTGCAGACCATACTGGTGGGACATTTGTTGGGTGCTCTGGTTATACATCTTAGACCACTTACCAACATGTGTGCAGGCCATACTGGTGGGACTTTTGTTGGGTGCTCTGGTTATACATCTTAGACCACATACCAACATGTGTGCAGACCATACTGGTGGGACATTTGTTGGGTGCTCTGGTGATACATCTTAGACCACATACCAACACGTGTGCAGACCATACTGGTGGGACATTTGTTGGGTGCTCTGGTTATACATGTAGACCACATACCAACACGTGTGCAGGCCATACTGGTGGGACTTTTGTTGGGTGCTCTGGTTATACATCTAGACCACATACCAACACGTGTGCAGACCATACTGGTGGGACATTTGTTGGGTTCTCTGTTTGTACATCTTAGACCACATACCAACACGTGTGCAGACCATACTGGTGGGACATTTGTTGGGTGCTCTGGTTATACATGTAGACCACATACCAACACGTGTGCAGGCCATACTGGTGGGACTTTTGTTGGGTGCTCTGGTTATACATCTAGACCACATACCAACACGTGTGCAGACCATACTGGTGGGACATTTGTTGGGTTCTCTGTTTGTACATCTTAGACCACATACCAACACGTGTGCAGACCATACTGGTGGGACATTTGTTGGGTGCTCTGGTGATACATCTAGACCACATACCAACACGTGTGCAGACCATACTGGTGGGACATTTGTTGGGTGCTCTGGTTATACATCTAGACCACATACCAACACGTGTGCAGACCATACTGGTGGGACATTTGTTGGGTGCTCTGGTTATACATGTAGACCACATACCAACACGTGTGCAGACCATACTGGTGGGACATTTGTTGGGTTCTCTGTTTGTACATCTTAGACCACATACCAACACGTGTGCAGACCATACTGGTGGGACATTTGTTGGGTGCTCTGGTTATACATCTAGACCGCATACCAACACGTGTGCAGACCAAACTGGTGGGACATTTTTTTGCTTAATTCTCTGTCAAATATCTATTTTGATGGATCCATTTGTACTTGTATGTATATACAATGTACATAGACATGCATCTAGACTTAAATGAACACTTTATCTGCAAACCCTAAGTTATGCATCACATTTTGGCTTTTAAAGAACAATGTGGTGTCCTCAAGGCATATATACATTCTCGCCGGCCATTTCTACTCTAGTCACGTACTCCGAATCCTATTGCACATGCATGAGGCGTATTCAGCATAAGCATTCTGTGACTTGTGAGTCACATTACTAATATAAAGATAAGGATCACTGGCGTTCCTTTAATGATGCCATGATCGTTAACAACTGAAATTGACCTGGTTTCCTTAAGAAAAAAATGCACTACTGCTAAATAACTATATAAACACAAAGTACCACAAACAATGCAGTCACCCCATGCAAACACCTTAAAATAACTACAATCATAGACGCTATGGTCCCAACTTGAAATGCTGTATGTAGCACAATTGCAATTGTACCTTTATCAATAGAAATAGTAAGTTCTCATGGTGATAGTAAAGATACATATCATGTGGGGGGAACGCCACTGTATAGATTGTGTAGGCAGGACCAATGGGGTTGCCGATATTAGTCCACATTACTGTTTAGCACAGAGAGAGACTTGAGAAACTCGGGCTTAAAACACAAAAATGTTCATACAAAACTTCATATCGCAGAACAGGTCCAATGGAGAATGTAAAGGTGGCCGTACACTGCTGCGATGTCTCGGTCAGCCAGTGTACGGCCCGCTGGGTACGGATACCCAGCAGGCCGCCCGGGGTCCCGGACGGCAGGGATTCACGTGATGCATGTGACCCTGCTGCACACCCCGGCCAGTCTCCATCACCATGTGCTGGTCTGTACTGTAACCCCCTGCAAATATTGTGCCTCAATACAAGGCTAGTGAATGGATATTCAGGTGGAAGGTAAGTGTACTGACTGGACCCCTGTTGGGAGTACTTCCTTTGGGATCCAGGCATCAGTATTCTGACTGCTGGCGTCCCATCCGCCGGTCATCCATACGTTTCCCGAGAGACAGACTTCATAGGAACAAGCAGGGACCGTACCTTCCAAGGGGACTGTTACTGGAAATTCTGTGCTGTCTAGAGACTGATGGAAGTTGTTTATGTGGAGATCTTAAGGGACCTACACATGGGGTGATTTGAGGGCATTTTCTAAGCGACTGCTTAAAAAATGCTCATACATCGCTCTGTGTGTAGGGGCCGTAGTTATGCGCAGTCCCTTGCATCGCTATCACCCGGCGATTAATGTCTAGCATGCTGGATAAATGTTTTTAACCACCGGTCCGGGCCGGTGTTCTCACCGGGGATCATTGGGCCTGACAGATTGTTTTGCGGCACATCGCTGTGCAGCGCTGGGTGCTGTGCGATATTGCTGAGCAGTCTCCCTGTGAGTACAGTAGGCTCCATTACTCATGAGTTTATGCAATTGTATATTTCTCGTGGATCATGTGCAATATTTGTCAAACGTCCTCTGAGTTTGAAAGCATCTTCTGCTGATCCATCCCAGCCCATTCTGGGAAAGGACCAGCCAATCAGCTCCTAACTGTAATGTATCAGGCTGGTAAAATAATGACACAAGCTGATTGGTTGGTGCTTTCTCCACGTTCCCTCTCTCCATGTCTCAGTACATCTGACCCCTGGAATGTTTGCAGACTGTTGGTCACTTATTGATTCTGGCTGATAGATCAGTAGTTTGTCTCAAGGATTTTTTCTTTTGTTTTTGTTTTCTGCCTTGTGACCATTACCCTCCACGCGGACTACGATTAGGAGTAGTGACCTGCGCCAAGCATAATGAGGCACCTAGCCTGAAGCCTAGTGAATTAAGCCCGCGAGGGTACACGTTTCCACTAATTTGGTGAACATATGGTAAAACATACAAGATGACGCCAAAATCACGAACAAAATGATCGGCCTTTTGGCCCTGTAGACATAATGACCATATGGTGCCGATGTATTTATTGGCCATCTTTTAATCAACGCCCTTTAGGAAATCATTTTCATTTCAGTTCCGGGAAGGCTCACCGGGGGGATAATAACCGTGCATTTGACCATGGAAATCTCTTCAGTTATGACCTACGGTGACTGCATATTACTGTCGCTTTGTAGAAATGGTTAATGTAGCTGTGATCGTATTTGCCCATTTGTGATCAAAACGGTTTAAATATTGTAGCATTCGGTCTAATTATTATTTTCACCAAATAGATGGTTAGCGGCCATAATCCTGAGAGCTGGTCCAAGTGCGAGGGGAAATCTCCGCGCAGCCTGTCGCGCTCCGAGGCAGGCAGAAGGGTTTAGCACTTTGGAACTCTCCAATATAACACCGAGTATGTTTGTGCGTCTGCTACAGACCTTTAACTCTGTCTCCAACATGGAAATAGGACCATTCCATCCCGCCGATCAGTATGGTGCTGTCATTACAGTGAACAGTTCTTCCATTTGCAGCTGTTTGCAATTTCATATGAATCATCCATTTGACACCTGAACATTCACACTCTTATAAAAGGCAACTAACCAAGTAATCGCTGTGTTCTCGGCGCTGCGCAAGCTCTCGGCCACTGTTTTATTGCTTCTATGTCTTACGATCTGTGCGTGCATGTAGATGTGTATATAGTATGTGCTAAGATTCATGTGGGAACTCTTTTTATTCACAGCCTCTGCAACGTTCGAAGATTTCCAGATACGCCCACACACGCTGTATGTCCACTCGTACCGCGCGCCGGCTTTCTGCGACCACTGCGGAGAGATGCTGTGGGGTCTGGTGAGGCAGGGCCTCAAATGTGAGGGTGAGTCTGTTATAAGAGGATATTTATATCGACCTCCCAATACACAGAAATCATTACCTTCTGTAGAACTAGAGAGAGAATCTGTCACCACAACTTTGGCACTCAAAGGGTTAAGCAGCTAATTAAATCCCCTCCATTTTTCATAGAATCTCGATTTCAGGGCAGTTCCCATTCCATAGGTGGTGAGGCTAATGGTAGTGTACAGATAGTGGTCCATCAATATCAAGCAACAGCACGTACATATATGATTTTATTTTTATTTCAGTTAGCTTGGCTTAAACATTCAGTCACAAGAATTTCGGTTGATTTATGGACTGTGGCTACGTTGCTGGTAAATAGTGTAGACTGTGACACACACAGGGCCTTGTGGGTAAAGTACTATTAAAATGCCATTCGCCAGAATAGAAACCTTTCTTATGAGCATTATTAACTAGCTTCAGCCGGTAGTAATAGTTCTGTGGCGTCTCACTGCTACATACAGTCATACTATACAGTATATGCTAACAGCAATCATTTTCTTGCATGAGAACCGGCTAGTTTTTGCCATGCAGTCCAGACTTAACAAAAACTTGTTAGGTCTGGACGATGTCAAAAACTCTGTAATATCTTTTTTATGAACCGTCACGGAAAGAGCCCTCCCAGATCATGTATTTGGATGTTTGTTGCATGAGAGGGGGGAAGGGGGGGGGGGGGGGGGGTCGGGGGCAAAAAAATACCTATTTCTATATAACAGAGAAACATTTTAGGCAGATAATGTGCAATTAATTACTTAACGTGGGCCTAAGGCTCCCCAAAATAACTTGTAAATGTCAGGACAGTTGTGATATTGGCCTCTTCCCGCTGCACATTCCGGGATCAATAAATTGCTGTTGGGGGAAATCTGGTTTTCCTCATATAGTTTTGGCATTTGGTTACCTCCCTATAATGAAGTACTGCCTTCTCTAGTTTCATCATGGCAGTCCAAATCTCCAGAACAGAATTTGGAATTGGCATGTATACACTTGGATCCTGTAAATTAAAAGGGGGCACAATGATATCTAGGCCTGAGACAGGAAGTAGAGCAAACTCATTAAAAAATACAGTCTAGAGCATCGGGGTAAAGAAGAGACAACGGGGGGAGAGTTATCAAAGTAATAGAGAGATAAAGTCCCAACCAATCAGCTGCTTTCATTCCTCAATCATAGAGGGGTACTCGATCTGTTATTCCGACTGTCGGAAGCCTTTTTCGCTCAGTTCAACTATAACTCGATGGCCAGAATTCATTGTCGAGTGTCAGGAACTGGAACTGGTCGGAACGGCAAAAACAGAAGCGGATTGTTGAAAAACGTCTGCGAATTCGACAATCTGTGGCCGTTTCCGACCAAACAGATCCGGCTTGTTTCTCACAGTAGGAAATAGTGTTCCGGTTTTATACCTCCCATAGCCTGTAAAATGCAGAAGCTGATTGGTTAATACTTTGTCAGAGCTTTGATACGTGGTGGCTGTGGTCGGTAGAGGGTAAAGTCCCAGAAGAGGGTGCGGTAGGTTATAGAGAAGACTTGTTCCAATACATTGTTTTTAAGTATATTAGTTA
Organism: Crinia signifera; assembly: GCF_055691185.1. Classification (NCBI taxonomy): domain Eukaryota; kingdom Metazoa; phylum Chordata; class Amphibia; order Anura; family Myobatrachidae; genus Crinia; species Crinia signifera. The sequence goes on along the minus strand of NC_139228.1, from coordinate 80,655,735 downwards.
CCAGCCTGCCAAAATGACGGAACAATACAACCGTAATGTCAGCACGACGGTTGTATGTAGCGGAATAGAGCAATACTTGAATTGCTCAATAGAGCGTCAAGCTGGTGGCTGTCTGTGTGCAAAACACTTGAATTCCTCCCATAGAGGTTAGGGTCAGCATTATCTTTTTATTAACTTTCCATGTCTATTCCTTTTTTCCGCAGGATGTGGCCTCAACTACCACAAGCGCTGTGCATTCAAGATTCCGAACAACTGCAGCGGGGTCCGGAAACGCAGATTGTCAAACGTGTCACTTACTGGGTTATCCAGCATACGCACAGTGTCTGCAGAACCGGTCGCCTGCTCGTTAGAGGAGCCATTGCTGGTATGTTTGGCCACAGCACAGCTGACCTGGGGGGGGGGGGGGGGGGGGGATAAAATCTTCGTGTATAAGGTCCTTTTAGTCACTGTTCATCTGTTATATGACCCATCATAATCTCACATTGATAATGAAACACATAAACCTAGTTTACAGACTAATAATTCATCCCCGTAACTGGCTGCCTCTACTGAGTTCAGCCGAAGGGTAGACTTATTCCAGGTTCCCTCATTAGAACGTTCGTTGGTTTACTCCCTGCAGGTAGAATGGATCATCTTGCCCTATCTGTCATTCCTCTGTTACTTTTTCTGTCATCCTAACCGAATCTTTCATTCTTTTTGTCTGCCTTTTTTATTTTATTTTATCCATTGGCCTTTCTTCTGTCCCCTGGTGCTGCCTCCTCCTTCCTCTGTCAGTCTCCTCTCAGCCCCAGGTATGAGGTATGTGATGTCTTTGACTCTTATTCACCAACCAGCTTCATCCTTCTATCTGTCTGGCAGGGGATTCGGGCTCTAGCTGGTTAGTGCACTACTAGACATGGGATCAGTGTTAGTGCATGGACTCTGGAATGGGGAATATGGGGGGGAACTGTGTGCTGTGAGTGGGACGTGTTCAGCGCTGCGCATTGTGTTCAGCGCTGCGCATTGTGTTCAGCGCTGCGCATTGTGTTCAGCGCTGCGCATTGTGTTCAGCGCTGCGCATTGTGTTCAGCGCTGCGCATTGTGTTCAGCGCTGCGCATTGTGTTCAGCGCTGCGCATTGTGTTCAGCGCTGCGCATTGTGTTCAGCGCTGCGCATTGTGTTCAGCGCTGCGCATTGTGTTCAGCGCTGCGCATTGTGTTCAGCGCTGCGCATTGTGTTCAGCGCTGCGCATTGTGTTCAGCGCTGCGCATTGTGTTCAGCGCTGCGCATTGTGTTCAGCGCTGCGCATTGTGTTCAGCGCTGCGCATTGTGTTGAGCGCTGCGAGGTTTCAGTAAGACGCTTGGCAATAGTGACTGCATTCTCCCCAGGATCCGTTTCACACTGGGTCCATCTTGGCTCTTCTATGTGCAGGCTGGTACTAACCGGCTCCTCGGGTCTGCGCTTACATTAATGTGACGCGTCGAAACAGAGGTTCCACCCATTAGAAATTCCTCCTCTGTCTTTAGGAGGCAGAGTTCAGTTGAACTGTACGAACATTGGAAAGAGGGAAGATGAAGATTGCAGATGTGTACGATCTCAGTGTTCATTGCTGGGCACAGTTACATCTGGCTAATGGGTGTTGGAACGTCCCAGCAGTCGGAATTCTGGGCCATTTTCGCCCGATCCAACCGTAACTCTACAGTCGCATTTCGATGTTCATAGTGACGGAAAGTCCGGGGATCAGCGGAAAACGTCCGCTAATTCGACAATCTGCAGCCGTTTCTGACAAAACAGATCCGACTTAAAAATATAAAGTCGGATCTGGCTGCCTTCAATGCTGTCGGAAACAGCGGCAGTGAATAGGGGAGTGCCGCTATTTCTGCCGGCGGAGATAGCGGCACAGGTATCTGGAATTCAGCCAGATTGCTGTGCCCCGAACCAGTTACTACTTCATGCCACCTGGCTGGAAAAATATTCTGGGTAGGACACGGGACAGTTTATGTTTAATGCGATCTGCGGTACATAAGAAATACATTTCAATTGTGCGATTGAGGTTTTGTTGCCATACTAGCCATACAGTATAGAAATTTGTTCTTATTTGCACCCCTCTTCGGTGTGTAGTGATAATGTTTTGCACACACAGTAGTGTCGGTGAAATCACTGAGACAAGAGACCTGTTATTGTTCTGGGCACATAACAGTTGGAACCATCCATCCAATTGAAGAAAATAGTCATTTGCTCTGTATATTGTCTCAAGTCTTTCATTCACCAGAGTCTTTCTCACCACTGTGTATTTTGCCTTTTTTTGGGGAGTCCTATTCAAGCATTGATACCAATATTGTTTTTATGCAATACCCACACAAATTCTGCATTTAGCTGGGTGACGGCCAGTGATACCCTTGCGCCCCAATTTTGTATACATATGTGTTTTTGTATACATAAACAAGGTCTCTAGCGATATCGGTAGGTTTGATCTGTAGCACTAGCATTTGTTGCTAGTGACCACGGAAGCGCACCATCATCTCTGTACACAGCGCTGTCGGCAATTGCTGACTTACCCTTGGTGTAGACCCATTTTTACTTTGCAAAACAAATGCGCATTGAATAGGTTAAGTAGGGGATGCATTATATCCAAAACTGGCGACCCGGCCCTGCTTCACATGGGTACAAGGCCAAGCAGCGTATTCCTCCACGCTTTATATACTGTGGCGTGAACTGATCTACGAGTACGCGTCAATGATCAACTTGATTCACTAAAATCCTTATTGCCCGACTTCCATACAGTATAGGCCGGTGGTCCCTGCCTCAGTGGAACTTACAATCTATATTGCCTACCACATGTACACACACACACACATTGTAGTTTTTTTGGGGGGGGATCCAATTACTCTACCAGTATATTTTTGTATGGTGAGAGGAAACTTGTGAAGAACATGCAAACTCCACACAGTTAGGGCCATGGGGGGAATGGAACCCATGACCACAGTGCTTTGAGGCAGTAATGCTAACCCTTATACTGTCCATGCTGGCTTCTGACATGACACCTGCAATGTACACATGTGATCATCAGGTGGGAGGGACTATTACGTATATAAACATTCCTTTAAGTTGGTGCCTGGAAGTTTTTTTCCGTAGCTATTAATCGCCATTCCTGTTTTTTAATTGCGTTTTTTTTTCCTATTTGTTTTTTAGGCAATGTTCATTAAAATGAAGCCTATAAAATGCCATTATTTACATAAGACACAAGTGCGTCACGTAGGGGATCTGCCTCACCAGCCCTGACATGTCCCTGCTTAGATGAAGATAATGTGCTGGTGTGTAACAGAACCTGCGTGCTTCCAGATAACCCGCTCTGCTCTGAGCATGGCGCGTGTGTGCAGGGACACCGTTTGGGTCAGGGGTTTTGCATGGACAGAGACCCTGAGATAAGTAGAGGAGGCTGTGTGTGTGTGGGAAGGGAGGCTAAGCTTGTTCTAGCATCAGGCGCTGTTTGGTTTGGCTCAGGTGGAGTTCCTGCTGTTGGCACCTCACGGTGGCACCTCTTGCATCTCCACACTGCCTCCCTTTCTGTGCTCCCCGGCTGCACCAAAGTCTGCTAATCCTGAGCTGTCAGAGCGATGTGTAGACAGATATGCTTGTAGCCCTGCTGCAGCGTATTAACCCTCTGACGGCGCAGTGCATAGTGAATGACAGGAGGTTAGCAGGTACCGGAGAGCACATTTCCAGATGTCCAGAGAGCAAGCAGCTGACCAATCAGATTTCTGTCCAAGCCACAGCTTCCTCCCCCAATACTCTGCTGGTTAATAAATGGTTATGGCTTCCCCTTGGAAATGAATGGGTTATGGCACCTCCCCATCAGCTGCAGTTTCCATCATGTAATCTGGTTTTAGCAATCATTTCCTGGAGCAATTCCAGCCAGAGCTCAGCCTGGAACAGAAATCCTTTGGAAATAGCCCACAGATCAGGCTTGCGAGGCTGCTGGGCCCTCTTCTCTCAGCAGAGGCAGGCTGTGGGCGCCTGGTCAGGGACAGTGGCATTTATCCTAGTTAGTGTAGCGAGGGTATAACGGGGGCACGTCAGTGGGAAAGTTGGTAGTTTGCAAGTTTGAGGGGGGCATTTATAAAAAGCAGCGGGATAGAAAGTCCTAACCAATCAGCTTCCTTATTTTACAGGCTGTGGGGCAGATGCCCTAAGCTTCAAAAGTGATAAAATGGAGAATGATAACCAACCAATCAGCTCCTGCCTTACATTTTTCAAACAGTCTGTGGCAGGCAGGTAGGTGCTGATTGGCTGGCTGTTTCTCACTCTTCATTTTATCACTTTATGAAGCTTAGTGCATCTGGCCCTGTGTTTGAAAAATTTAATTGTGTAGCTGATCTCTCCGTGCTTTCATACGTAACCCTTAATGCCCCCCATCAGCTAGTGTGATACTGTATGGCCAGTTTTCATGCTAATGCGACACTTTGAAAACTGGCACATCGCAGATGCTTTTTGTGTGGTTGCGATACCAGGCACGCTCCCGATTGCCTGGCATCTCAATGACAGATCTCACTGGCTGCCATGAATATATATATCGCAATCGAACCTGAATCGGTGGGGACACCTGCGATGCGATCGCATGCGATTACTGGGAGAATAGTGGATAGCCCATCCCACCTGAATCGGTGCACATCGCTGTGCAGTGGGGACACCTGCGATGCAGTTACTGGGAGAATAGTGAGTAGCCCATCCCACCTGAATCGGTGCACATCGCTGTGCAGTGGGGACACCTGCGATGCAGTTACTGGGAGAATAGTGAGTAGCCCATCCCACCTGAATCGGTGCACATCGCTGTGCATTGATTGACACCTGCGATGCAGTTACTGGGAGAATAGTGAATAGCCCATCCCACCTGAATCGGTGCACATCGCTGTGCATTGGGGACACCTGCGATGCGGTTACTGGGAGAATAGTGAATAGCCCATCCCACCTGAATTGGTGCACATCGCTGTGCATTGGGGACACCTGCGATGCGGTTACTGGGAGAATAGTGAATAGCCCATCCCACCTGAATCGGTGCACACCGCTGTGCATTGGGGACACCTGCGATGCGATCGCATGCGATTACTTGGAGAATAGTGAGTAGCCCATCCCACCTGAATCGGTGCACACCGCTGTGCATTGGGGACACCTGCGATGCGATCGCATGCGATTACTTGGAGAATAGTGAGTAGCCCATCCCACCTGAATCGGTGCACACCGCTGTGCAGTGGGGACACCTGCGATGCAGTTACTGGGAGAATAGTGAGTAGCCCATCCCACCTGATTCGGTGCACATCGCTGTGCATTGGGGACACCTGCGATGCAGTTACTGGGAGAATAGTGGATAGCCCATCCCACCTGATTCGGTGCACATCGCTGTGCATTGGGGACACCTGCGATGCAGTTACTGGGAGAATAGTGGATAGCCCATTCCACCTGATTCGGTGCACATCGCTGTGCATTGGGGACACCTGCGATGCAGTTACTGGGAGAATAGTGGATAGCCCATCCCACCTGATGATGAATTGCATGGAACCAACTGCTGAGTGTGATCTCACTTATGGATGGGGACGGGGGCCTTTAAATATTGAGATTCAGTTGATTAAATATTGTTACAGTAATAGCTTTACCCAACTCAACGGTGTGTATATACATATAGATAGAGAGATAGATATAGTAATTATTTCTCCGAAGGACACGGGGACACACACGCGCACACACACATACACACACATTTTCACTTTCACAGTAAAGTAGTGAATCCTTTTTGGAGGATTAGATTTAAATGTAATGTTGGTGGATATTTCACCCATGCAATCTCTGTGTAATAAGCTTACAAGCAGCTGTAACGGGGTTAGTACGGTTTCCCGGCATTCAAAATATTCCGATATTACTGGCAGATAGCCATGTTCAAAATGACGACATTTAAATTGTCAAAAAGTCGACATTTTTGTGTGTGCCCATGGCGATATGGGCACCGTATGTGTGCTTCGGTCACAGTGCCTTGCTGCACTCGACACACTTAGAATCTAGCTATGCCCACTTGGATCATGAAGCAAGAACAATTCTTTTTGAACATGCCGGCATAATGAATGTCGACATTTTGAATGTGTCAGTATTTGGACTCTCTGTAAATTGTAGCTGTAACTATGTATTATAATAACAAGTTGCTCTCCTGGGCTACGAGGTTGCCTGGAGTCCATAATAGGTACTGTTATATGGCAGCAGGTAATGAAAGTTTCCACTTTCTAATCCTGTTATCAGTTTGTCTCCAGAGTTCTCCTAAACCAACGGCAATTACCCACAATGCATTTATTCATATGTGGCCTATCGCAGATTCCGTAGCAATCAGGAGATATAGTTGGGGCAAACCAATGCAGATTCTGGCTATCATTTACCTCATACAGTCTGTATAATGGTAGCCATGATCTGGTTGGCTGAGTCCGGCAGCTTCTGTGCTTGCCTTCATGGTGAACAAGTTGTCAGCGTTTGTATGAAGCTGAGTTCTACATTAGGTCTCCGCAGTGACGTGCGATTATCATACTGCTCTGATTAACTATGGAAAGGGATTGCCTCTTCTGTACTGCCTGTCATTAACCTCTCACGCCCATTGCATGTTGCCTGGATGTCCACCTTGTAATCCCCATTGTTACTTGTATTCTGTAATGTCGCACAGGACTCTGCCATCCCCTATGGCTGGCGAAACCCATCCTTGTTAAAGAGACTTAAGCGCCTAGTTCCCTGGGCAGACAAAGCGAATTCATTCAGCTCGAGTGATAACTGATTGGCTTTGTCTGTCTTAGAGAGCCAGGAATGCAAGTCTCCTGCCATGTACAGAATATTAACTAAGAATATATATATATATATATTTTAACGTACCACTCCCCATATTTTACATTTTAAGCATTTCTACTGTTACTTACCTAGATACTGCATTCCAGCATGAGTCTGCTGCTGTACTCTGCACTGTACTGTACAGGCTCAAAGCATTTTCACTTGCATAACTTCACCAGTATGCTATCATGTTATAGTGTGTGCTTTAGTGTTACAGCAACAGTACACAATAACGCACTGCAGTCACACCTCGGGCAGAGCAGAGTCTACATCTCGCAGTACAATAGGTAGCACTGCAGTCACACCTCGGGCAGTGCAGAGTCTACATCTCGCAGTACAATAGGTAGCACTGCAGTCACACCTCGGGCAGTGCAGAGTCTACATCTCGCAGTACAGTACAGTAGGTAGCATTGCAGTCACACCTCGGGCAGTGCAGAGTCTACATCTCACAGTACAGTAGGTAGCACTGCAGTCACACCTCGGGCAGAGCAGAGTCTACATCTTGCAGTACAGTAGGTAGCACTGCAGTCACACCTGGGGCAGTGCAGAGTCTACATCTCGCAGTACAGTACAGTAGGTAGCAATGCAGTCACACCTCGGGCAGTGCAGAGTCTACATCTCGCAGTACAGTTGGTAGCACTGCAGTCACACCTGGGGCAGTGCAGAGTCTACATCTCGCAGTACAGTAGGTAGCAATGCAGTCACACCTCGGGCAGTGCAGAGTCTACATCTCACAGTACAGTAGGTAGCACTGCAGTCACACCTCGGGCAGTGCAGAGTCTACATCTCGCAGTACAGTGCAGTAGGTAGCACTGCAGTCACACCTCGGGCAGTGCAGAGTCTACATCATGCAGTACAGTAGGTAGCACTGCAGTCACACCTTAGGCAGTGCAGTGTCTACATCTCGCAGTACAGTAGGTAGCACTGCAGTCACACCTCAGGCAGTGCAGAGTCTACATCTCGCAGTACAGTGCAGTAGGTAGCACTGCAGTCACACCTCGGGCAGTGCAGAGTCTACATCTCGCAGTACAGTGCAGTAGGTAGCACTGCAGTCACACCTCGGGCAGTGCAGAGTCTACATCTCGCAGTACAGTAGGTAGCACTGCAGTCACACTTCGGGCAGTGCAGAGTCTACATCTCGCAGTACAGTAGGTAGCACTGCAGTCACACCTCGGGCAGTGCAGAGTCTACATCTCGCAGTACAGTACAGTAGGTAGCACTGCAGTCACACCTCGGGCAGTGCAGAGTCTACATCTCGCAGTACAGTAGGTAGCACTGCAGTCACACCTCGGGCAGTGCAGAGTCTACATCTCGCAGTACAGTACAGTAGGTAGCACTGCAGTCACACCTCGGGCAGTGCAGAGTCTACATCTCGCAGTACAGTACAGTAGGTAGCGCTGCAGTCACACCTCGGGCAGTGCAGAGTCTACATCTCGCAGTACAGTAGGTAGCACTGCAGTCACACCTCGGGCAGTGCAGAGTCTACATCTCTCAGTACAGTACAGTAGGTAGCACTGCAGTCACACCTCGGGCAGTGCAGAGTCTACATCTCTCAGTACAGTACAGTAGGTAGCGCTGTAGTCACACCTCGTCTACATCTCGTCTACACCTGGAGTCTACACCTCGCAGTACAGTACAGTAGGTAGCGCTGCAGTCACACCTCGTCTACATCTCGTCTACACCTGGAGTCTACATCTCGCAGTACAGTAGGTGGCAGTGCAAAGTGACGTCAGCCACCTATATACCTACTTTATGCTAGGGAAGGTGTAATGAGTTTGCTTGTGCCGGGGGGAGGGGAGAGAGGCCATATAGAGATTTAGGTGATGTTATTCCGGTTTAGTCTTTTGGCGCTATAATGACTCTGTCCGCTCTGCCTGCAGCAAAAGTCTCCATCCGAGTCCTTTGTGCGAGAGAAGAGGTCGAGCTCGCAGCCTTACATAGGTCGCCCCATACACCTTGACAAGATTCTCCTCACCAAGGTCAAAGTGCCTCACACATTTGTCATCCACTCCTACACCCGGCCGACAGTATGCCAGTACTGCAAAAAGCTGCTAAAAGGTCTCTTCCGACAAGGGCTGCAGTGCAAGGACTGCAAATTCAACTGTCACAAGCGTTGTGCAACTAAAGTGCCTCACAACTGCCTCGGGGAGGTAGCCATCAATGGAGGTATTCCGTTTGGATGAATTATTAATGCGGTTCCTCGAACTGAGGCCTGGCTCGCAATCGTACCGATATTTATCTTTCCCCCATGTTCTAGACTTGCTGAGCCCCGGACCAGAGTCTGATGTGGTGATGGAGGAGGAAAGCGACAACGAGAGCGATCCAAGCAGCCGGCTGATGGAAGACATCGATGAACCCCTAACTCCTGACTCCGACAGCATCATGACCGGTTATCGGAGTGAAAATGGAGACATGCAGGACCCAGACCAAGATCAAGACACATCGGACCGTATGATCAGGTATGGAAGAACAGCTGAGGTAGGAAACGCAAATAAGGAACCATATCATTTGTGTGTCTGTGCAACAGTCCTGCTTAAAGTCCTAGTGTACATTTACTGAAGTGCGGGAGTTGCCCATAGCAACCAGTCAAGTTTTACTTAAAATGTTTTTAGCATCTTCTAGAATATAGTAGCTCCGGTGAACATCTACACTGATAACCTGTACTTTAGTAAATACTTCCCCCTATAGGTTTATAAAACTTAACCAAGAACATTTGGTGCCTACACAATCTATCTGAACACACCTGGAAATGGTTTACAAACGTATACAGTGCATTTTAATTCATCTCAAGATTGCTTGGCCAGTGTCAAGGAACCATTCGTACCCCTCAGACTGCCAAAGCAACCCAGGTCATTGCCATGTCCACCCGGGTTGATCTGCGGTGTAAAAGCACCGCTGACAAAATTCCCAGGTCGAGCAACTTGGCAAGGTTGAACACTGCTCTAACCCGGGTTGCTGTTCAGTGTGAATGGTAACCTGGGTCAAGCCACCCGGGTCCCGTTCACACCATGGAGGAGGCAGTGCTTGGAGACAGTGTCAGCTCCAAGTGCTGCCTACGCCCCCACCCCCAATGATGCACCTCTGCCCCTGTCTGACGCCATTGACCGGCTTATTGGCAGGTCGCTGTCGTAGCTAAAATATCACAAATTCCTTGCCGCTCCCGGGATCGAGGCATGTCTAAATACCAGGTACGACCCAGGATTTGCGGTGTGAAAGGGGTATTAGAGGCTTTCACACGTGTAGCTGCCCATACACACATCTGTGTGGATAGTTGGATTACGTTAAACAAAATTGGCCACAAATTGGACCCAAAATGAGTAACGTCCCAATAACCACCTGATTGTGATTAATCTGAGGGTCAATGATGAGGTAGAGTGGCTGAGGACTAAATGTGATCAGACCCAGTCACTGCAGGAACACCCCTTTTCCACCAAAATGCTGGCCCCAACTTGGCTTTTAGAACCTAATCCCAAACTGCCTCTTCATGCGCAGCTAATCAGCAGCAACCTGGGTCACACCGTTTACACCACATCCTAGCCCTGGACCTTCCCGGTTTCAGTCCTGGTAGCCAGGTGGCTACCAGGGTCGGATTCCCGGTAACTGAGCCCACGATTTCTTTTTCAGAGGCCATATTGTTCTTTAGGGGACCACAGTCTTGGTGTTGAAGTTGAATTGGGTGATTGTGTTTCTTTCAGCCCCTCAGCCAGTAATAACATTCCCTTGATGAGAGTGGTTCAGTCTGTGAAACACACAAAGCGGAAAAGCAGCAGTGTTATGAAGGAAGGCTGGATGGTGCATTATACCAGCAAGGATTCCATGGTAAGGATGGACAGCATGGTCGTGTGTGGTCTCTGTACTGGGAGGGCATCATCGGTCTTACTAATGCTGTGCCCTTTGTTCTTACCAATGGCAGAGGAAGAGGCATTACTGGAGACTGGACAGCAAGTGTATAACCTTATTTCAGAATGATACTGGAAGCAAGTACTATAAGGTAAATAAGGCAACCGACAGCAATGGTGCTATATATATAGGACCAGGCACCTTTAGCTGTATACTACTAACAGGAAGCACTACACTCTGCACCATGGGGATATGGGGGTCCCATGTCACCCACAGTGGGTGCAGTCATTATATTGGCTTCACTAGCAATTTATGGGACTGCGAGCTATCCAGTGATGCTGAGCTAAGAACATCAGTGATCAGCACGGTCACTGGGGTACTCGTTATCTGATGGAATACACTCTTGGTAACATGAGCAGATTCCTCTGGGTGCAGATAATTAGTTCATTGTCTAGTACAGGGGTTCTAGGCTCTTGTTCTCATTTATCAACAACAGGTCATGTTTTCTGGATTTTTTTTTAATCATGCACAGGTGAGGCATTTTATTTTGCTGGGTCAGTAATGCTCTTGTTTCCATAGAGACAAATTCCAAAACATGACCTGTGGAGGTTGAGACACACTCATCTAGTGGAAGGCTGAAGGCCCTAAACTTCCTACTTCGTACCCCTTTTAGTAATTTGTGATCCCTTGTGTTACAAATAAGGGGACCCATATAGCTCTATTGAAGAGTTTATTACCATAGCGCACACATATTCTGCAGCGATGTACAGAGAATATTATTACGTTATTTATTTAGCACACACTTATTCCGCAGTGCTGTACAGAGAATACTTGCCCAGTCCTATCAGTCCCTCCCCCAGTGGAGCTTACAATCTATATTCTCTCTCTTTCATGTACATGCACGTTTTTGTTGGGAGCCAATTAAACTATAAGTATTTAGTTTTGGTTTGTGGGAGGAAAACAGTACCCAGAGGAAACCCACGCAAGCGTGGTGAGAATATACAAACTCCACACAGTTAGGGCCATGGTGGGAATCGTACCCATGACCAGCACCATGAGGCAGTAATCGCCTTTTTACATTTTTCAGCGTTTGGGAGCAGATTGTCATTTGTCATTACCAGATTTTTGTTTCCGTCCCACAGATTGGACAGACAAATCTTTAGGTGTGTATGCAGCTTTAGATCTGTCTTATCTTATTTTCGGTGAAATAAGTCATTGAGATTTATGTGAGGTAATTTCTTATCTTAATGAATTCACAACCGTTCGTCAGCCATATTTCTCACTGCCGTCGGTGATAGATTAGGTCTGAGGCCCGAGTCGTATAGCGTCCCTTGCTGCATCTGTACTTACACTGATCTATCTTCTCTCCAGGAAATCCCTCTTTCTGAGATCCTATGCCTGGAACCTGCTAAAAACCTGACCCTGCTGCCCCCCGGTGCTAATCCTCACTGTTTTGAGATCACCACTGCCAATATGGTGTATTATGTTGGGGAGAGCCTGCCGGTCCAGATAGCACCCGAGATTGGAAATAACGGCATTGTGAACAGCGGCGTGGGGATGGACGTGGCCTGTATGTGGGAGGTGGCCATACAGCATGCTCTGATGCCGGTGAACCCCAAGGGAGCGAATGGCGGGAGCGGCCTGCACAGTACGTTCTCTTTCGCTGCTCATTTATATTCTATTGACGTATTATCATTAATCTACCATCTGAGAACCGCTTAGTTGTGTACATTGTCTGGGATTTCAAGGGATCGTCCCACTTCTGTTTGATCTCCATATACTACATCATATCAGGACGTCACGTGGAGCCTTGTCCTCAGTAATACAATCCTATGACAGGACAGGTCACTGTATGGTCTGTAATTATATCCAAAACCACCTGAATACCAGGCCCATAATATATAACAGGCATGTCCAAACGATGGCCCTCCAGCTGTTGTGAAACTACAAGTCCCAGCATGCCTTGCCACAGTTTTACTATTAGGGAATGCTAAAACTATGGCAAGGCATGCTGGGATGTGTAGTTTCACAACAGCTGGGGGCCACAGTTTGGACATTGCCTGATCTACAGGAAGGGGCAATGACAGTTGCTTAGACCCTGAAATGTTGGGTCTGCACTGAAATAATCTATTTGGGGTTCTGACCCAATCCTCACAGATTACATTTATTTTCCATAAGGAACACTAAATACCAAGTTTGCCTATACATAGACCCCCATACATAGGCCATGCTGAAGGCCCCCATACACTTGTGCGATTTGGCTGATGGATTGGGCCGTGAAATCACATGTGTTTGACATACAAATTGACATGTCATCCTTCCGTGCGCATCAGGTCGGAGGTCGGACGTGCTACACATAAGGTGCACATTGGGGGGTGCTTTTTAGCCCCTGCGATTTATCCAATCTGATTTCCCTTTAACTCCCCTGACAGCTCCCCGGGATTTCTTTTAAATGCGATAAATGACATGCGATTTATCACATGTAAAAAATGGTACATCGAGTGCCGAGTCGGAGGAAGGACTGCCGGGGAGGTGCCTCAGATTAGTCGGACCACTGTATGGGGACCACTGAGAGGTGTCCTATATAGTCTGTACATATGGCGAGCATGCATGATGATTAACAAGGGCTTGCTTTTGTTACATTCTAGATATTTGTGTAAATCTAATCCCTTCTAGGTTGCAATCAGGCTTCAGGTCTCCATTATATTGGCAAAGATGGCTGCGGTCTGGATAATAGAGCTTTTAATACAATGCAGCTGATTATAACGGTGTTCCCAGCACTAATATCATTACATCGATTACCACCTGTGCATATACAGCAATTAATCTGCTCATATTAGCGAGTCGTTGGCTCTCACTACAGCTACGGAACTCATCTGGAATATGGATGTAAACCAAAGAGGTATCTAATCCGTTTGTCTCTCTACTCTTATTTCAGGGGACGTATCCATCAGTATCTCTGTATCCAATTGCCAGGTGCAGGAAAATGTGGTATGTACTTATCTATGTTGGTCCCTCGGCATTAATAATAAATAGATCACATTCTCGTTATGCTAGATATTTCAGGCCGATCACAAGCTGCCTATGTTGGTATAGGTAGATTGTCTGCAGTGTATAATGTAGGAGACCTCTATCGCCCTGTCCTCTGCTCTGCCGATCCAATATGGCATCGACAAATCTGGTCATTATTTGGTCTGTATCGGCGAATCGAATGCTCCAATACCTGTCTTATATATGGGCCTCTTAAGTCATGTGGACTGTACATCATTGATGTGTATCTCGTGCTCATTGACAAAAGGTATCCGTGATAGAAGTGTGCTCAGTATCTTTTTTGTCCAAGGCCACTAGATTTATTGAGCACTAAAATTAGTTTCTGTAACAATTACTTGATAGCAGCTTGGTTACACGAATAGGACGAAGTTCCTGATTCAGACCCATAGGCAGATTGTGATGTTTGGACAACTGTGTATGTGCGCAAGTGCACACGCACAAACACTAAAACTGTGATTGTCTGGTGATCGCAGTTTAATTTCCGACAGTGGACAGCAACGCTGTGTTGCTGGGGTGCAGCATCTTTTCTGATCGGCCTGCTATGTCACACTATCACACTGCAACACTAAAAATGGCTGTCCTGCGACTGGCTTCGCAGCTAAGCTAGGCTGCGCGGATCTGTAACCAGCTCTGAATAACCCCCTAAGAGCATTACTGACTGCTTGGACTTGTGGCCTCTTACATTGGACTGATCAGTGATCCAATTAATGCCCAAAAGTTTCTGCTTGAGCAATAAAAAAATGTTTTATTAAAAGATCACTACAAAGGATGATAAAAATAATAACTTAAACTCCTGGTTCTCTATATGAAAACTGATTATATTATTATAATCGTTTACTTGCAGCAAGTGAAACAGATGTGCGAAAACGACAAAGAATTGTGTCCATAAGAGAAAGCGTACGATCATCTTCTGCTTTAATTAGAAGATTTTTCAAATAAACCCTAATCATTAAGGGCTTATTTCATAGATAATGTGACTACATGTTTCAAGAATGTTTAATCTAAGATTGCTTTCACACTTGTTTTCCTGCTGGGTGCAAGGGATGTTAAGATGAGTTTGTAGTGTTTCATGCATCTGTGGGTGATTGAGCCATAGGGTGGTGGTATTCAATCCCAAATCAGATTGTGGAGACATTCCCGACAGTTGGATTCATGGCCATCTTCGATTGTCTGATTTTTTGGCCACAAATTCAACAATTGGCGCCCGTTTCCTGCAAACCAGATTCGACTTTAAAATAAGCAGAATCTGAAAGGCGAGTTCCGGTATTTCCGCCGGCTCAGATTGAGTACCCCCCCCATAGTCCTCTAAGTGCACTCGGTTGGATGGGTGAAGGGGGTCTCTAATGGCGAGTTTGCACGTAGGCTACAAGTGTGCATGTTGGCCCCCTTTACCCGCCCACCCTGCTTTGGGGAATTCCTGGAAGGAGATTCCTATACTGACACCTACAGGTGAATAACCGCATTTATATGACGGCATTGTGATTGCAAGTGCTTCCAACCTGTGTGCAACTTTTTGTGTGCTTTACAGTTAGCATTACAGCAAACCTGGTTTGTTTTGTCAACAGGACATTAGCTCTGTGTATCAGATTTTCCCAGACGAGGTTCTTGGCTCCGGACAATTTGGAATTGTATACGGAGGTAAGTGTTGCACCCTTTAGTAAATCTGCAGTGTCCTATGGCATCAAGTGTTTCCTATAACTCTCATCCTTTACTTTCATTGGCTCCTCCCACCTCGTTCTACGTGTAATTATTGTTTTATTATTCTAGGGAAGCACAGGAAGACCGGCCGAGATGTGGCCATAAAAATTATTGATAAGTTGCGTTTTCCTACCAAGCAGGAGAGCCAGCTGCGGAACGAGGTTGCCATTTTGCAGGTACCAGTTGTGCTCTTTTGGTCATCGATACTCATTTACTTCTTCTCTCCATCTTTACACAAAGCCACACTTTTTGTGTTTTTGTTGCATCATATTATATATTTTGGGGTGTGGCTTCCTGATTACCATAGACAGGCTCGACACACAGCGCATATGCTCTGTGCGTGGAAAACTGGCCGCAAGCCCGCATTCACCATTGTGGCGCGTCAGTCAAGGGTCTACCTCCTGCTGAACAATGCGGTAGGTCTTCCAGTGCACATGAAGGGGGAGGATTTGAGGGTTGCTCTGGCACCTGCCTCTAGCACAGCCTCCCATCACTAATGAGGAAGTGCCGGATTTGGATTCCATCGGACCTTGCCATTGGCTTTCTCACCCAGGCTGGCAGGCAGCAGCAGCATTTGGCACATCTTGCCCTCCTGAGATAAACTATCAGCCCGCACAGCTTCTCCTCCCACAATCGCAGCTGTCCCCATAACGTCACTGTTTTTTAAAAATGTTGTTCTGTGCCGGTGATTTTAGCACGAACTGCCCTATAAAACTCCATGACTGCAGGGATCGCCCTTTTGGAGTCCCATGGGAGAGTCCTTTGCCTTGAGCCACAGTAAAACTTCAGTAACAGATGACTGATCCTCATCTTTTTACCTCTGTGTGGAGACCCACACAACCATTGGCTAACCACAACTATACATATGCAAATAAATTAATTTAACATATAAGCAGTTATTTCTTAAAATATAATACATATAATGGTGTTTGTTGGTGTGCCACAGACCTGCGTGCTTAGGAGGCAGGAAGAGAGTCAGAACTTGCTCCAACAAGTTGGCGGCAGCAATGGCCGGGAGCAGACAGAGGAAAGTAGAGGAGGGCGAATGATGAGGACAGGCTGTGCTGTGGCATAATGTGTATAAGTGGCTCTATTGTGCGGGGTAATGTGTGTAAGCGGCTCTGCAGTGTAATATGACTAATGGACACTATAATGTGTATAAGGGGTGCTACTGTGCAGTGCAATTTGATTAAGGGACAGTACTGTGCTGTGTATTGTGTATAAGGGGTACTACTGTGTGGTGTATTATAAGTAATGGACACTATTGTATGGTGTAATGTGAATTGGTTCTTTTCTGTGATCACGCCCCTTCTCAACAAAGCTGCATCCCTTTATTTTTGGTGCACGCTCTAGGACTGATTAAGTATGGGGGGGAACAAATATTTATAGTTAAGGCACTGGCCATATAGGTCATTATTTCTTAATGTATTTATTTACAGTTTCTTATATAGCGCAGCAGATTCCGTTACAGTGTCTTATATAGCGCAGCAGATTCCGTTACAGTGTCTTATATAGCTCAGCAGATTCCGTTACAGTGTCTTATATAGCGCAGCAGATTCCGTTACAGTGTCTTATATAGCACAGCAGATTCCGTTACAGTGTCCTATATAGCACAGCAGATTCCGTTACAGCGTACTATATAGCGCAGCAGATTCCGTTAGTGTCTTATATAGAGCAGCGGATCCCGTTACAGTATCTTATATAGCGCAGCAGATTCCGTTACAGCGTCTTATATAGCGCAGCAGATTCCGTTACAGCGTCTTATATAGCGCAGCAGATTCCGTTACAGCATCTTATATAGCGCAGCAGATTCAGTTAGTGTCTTATATAGCGCAGCAGATTCCGTTAGTGTCTTATATAGCGCAGCAGATTCCGTTAGTGTCTTATATAGCGCAGCAGATTTCGTTAGTGTCTTATATAGCGCAGCAGATTCCGTTAGTGTCTTATATAGCGCAGCAGATTCCGTTAGTGTCTTATATAGCGCAGCAGATTCCGTTAGTGTCTTATATAGCGCAGCAGATTCCGTTACAGTGACTTATAAAGCTCAGCAGATTCCGTTACAGTGTCTTATATAGCGCAGCAGATTCCGTTACAGTGTCTTATATAGCGCAGCAGATTCCGTTACAGTGTCTTATATAGCGCAGCAGATTCTGTTACAGCGTCTTATATAGCGCAGCAGATTCCATTACAGTGTCTTATATAGCGCAGCAGATTCCGTTACAGTTTCTTATATAGAGCAGCAGATTCCGTTACAGCGTCTTATATAGCGCAGCAGATTCCGTTACAGGTTCTTATATAGCACAGCAGATTCCGTTACAGTGTCTTATATAGCGCAGCAGATTCCGTTACAGTGACTTATATAGAGCAGCAGATTCCGTTGCGCTTTACAATTGGAAACAACAGTGATTAAACAAACTGGGTAGATACAAACTGACATGGAGGTAGGAGGGCCCTGCTCGCAAGCTTACAATCTCATGTACATTTAAATAGCAAAATAATATAAACTGGAAACCAGCAACAAAGGCCACGGCGTTAATGTACATAAAAATCATACAATGTTGATGTTTATATACATAAATACACACATTATTCAGAAGGACACATTTAAAGCAAGATTGAGATTGTGCGATGTGTGCGTCTTATAGCACTGCACATGATATCCCTAGAGAGACTCTTCCTATCTTCTACAACTCTATGGAACATGTGTAACTTTTATATTAAGGCTCCCTCTGTAATTGCAGCTGACAAAGCGCCAGCGAGGAGCATTCGCAGTGCTGATCGGTAGCTGATAAAGTTTATTAGGTTTAGGAAATTTATGTACAGTGTTGTTTGTTTGCTGCTTATTTCCAATCAATACTGGGTGGTAACTTGGTTGTGCCAGGTACAGAGTTGGTCCTGTACCTGTATAATTATCTGCATGATTGCTTGAAACGAGTGTCAGCAGGCATTTCCCTGATCACAGCGACAAAGCTCAACCGCAGCACGTGAAATCTTATTACCGAACAGTGATTTGCTCTCTAGCGATGTGTTTTTATTTACAGTTCTGCTTTTTTTGTGGCTTCCTATAAATTCACTTCTATAATACAGAGTGTGGGAAACCTTTCGCCCCCTCGAACTAGTGCGATTTGTCCGGTTTCCAATAGATTCCTATGTGTCGGGCTGAGAAATTGGGCCAAATCCCATGTGTTTGACTTCCGAATCGACTCGACACGCAGTCCCGTAAGATAAGTTGCATGCGCAACCGTCAGGTGCTCCTCTTGGGTGCTTTTTAGCACCCGCAATGTATCGCATCTGACTTCCCTTCCCTTAACTGGCAGTTCCCCTGGAGTCCGTTTACATGCCACAAATGGAGTGCCAGGTCAATGAAGCCGTACCGTGGAGCTGCCGCGGAAGTTCTAGGGAAATCCTGTCTGACTTGTTCCCCAGACCAGTGTATGGGGTCCTTTACTAGTTTAAATAAATAAAAAAAAACTGCTGTGAATTCTTTAAAAAGTTCCTATTAATACTTAAAAAAAAAAAAAAAACCACCTTTGTGTTTTTATTGTAAATGGTGAATGCCGTGGCCTGCCCAGTGCTAATACCCAACTCCCCCTTTGTGTGTGCGCTTTTGTATCACTATTCAGATTAATTCAATTATAATAAGTAAGAATAATATTTCACATCAACTTTTTCTCAATCCCATCTATCGCTGAGGATACTTTGGATGTATGAATGTTTAGTCTACATATATATTTAGATGTAAAGGGAATAATAAGCTGCAAAAATACTTATATTGAAAGACTAGTTCCCCAGCCCATCAATATGACGGAACAACATAACCGTAATATCAGTGTCTGTGTGCCCCATCTACTGGCTGCTGGCACAGACAACAATTTAATCATTTAATTATTCAATTATAATTAAATAATTTGGCATGTGACTTCTGCTGCATTCTGCTACGTGTTATAGAGCTTTCAAGTGCAACTTCCCATACAAAACCCGCAAACTGCACAAATCACACACGCCAAAATTCGGCAACATATACTATGAAAGAGGAAAAGCAAGACAAAATGTTTGTTGGTAAATGTGCGATTTATAAGCTCTGCTAAAGTTGATTCTTAGAAATTCCCCCCCTCTGGCTGTTGAGGTGCCTTGAGTATTGTATTTTGGAACCATTGGGCTAGACTTTAGCGCTAGTACAGGAGAAATTTGGTTGAGTCAGATAATGCGTGCACATAATGTCCCCATGGAAAGAAAAAAGAGATTTCTTCTTTTAGTATTGTTATTTGGTAGGATTTATTTTACTTTAGTTGTGTATATATAGGCATTCTTCAATGTAAATTTAAGAATCTAACCACCGTCTAGTCAGTGGAGGTGGCCATTTTGTTCTGAACTTCAGGGGTAGCGCTTCATGCGTTAGCAGTGTCAGTTGTTTCTAGTGAATGATTAGACTACAAAATGGCTGCCTTCAGCATGTGTAGGTGATGGACAAACATTCATTCCCTCCAAATTCCCTTCAGGCAACGGAAAATAATAAGATGTGACATTTGCAAACCTCTTTCTTTACGTCTTTTCACAGCAAGAGGATTTATATGTATTAATGTGGTTTTAAAACTAGCGTACCTTGGTGTATCTCTTTAAAAAGGTGAAACCTTTCTAGTGCTGGACTTTATGGCTGTTGCATCGTAATGGACATGTTTTAACTTGATACCGTCCTCCAGCTCCTTTTATTTATGTGCATGAAGTGTAATGTTCTAGCAGAACAAAGACTACATCTGTGCGGTTCCTCGTTTTCCAGCGAGACTCTGGCATCTGAGTACCCGCTACAGTCACAGTTTGTCCACAGCTAACGAGGCGATCTGGAAAACCAGCTTCCCCACCTGCCCTGTGTTATGTGATAGCTTCATTTGTGGCATAATAACGGTCATCTATAGTTTATGCAGCGAGCCTGTGTCTGATTGTTATGTTACAGCTCTGTTATTGTCATAGGTGCACTCTGCATACTTAACAAGTGTATGAAATGCTTTCCGCAATACTCAGATCTTATGTCACTGGGAGACGGTCCTGAACAAATTTACGCGGGTGACTTAGGCCATCTGACCCAGCTCTATACCTATGGAGACCCAATCACTGACACTTGGAAAAGTCAGGTGCCGACAGAGGGAAGACCTGCCACTAACCCGGGTCCAGCCTGCAGTACGAATGGGGTGTCAAACAGCTGTGACACGACTTAAAACCATGTTCAGTTACCTGGGTCAGACCCTGCTTTAGGGTATAAATGTGCTATGAATAATTTATTATCTAATGGGAGATACTTGAGGTCCTGATTAAGGAGCTAACACAGAGATGGAGTCTCCTACTTTTCGTTGTCGTTGTACTGATCTGTGTGGACGGACCGCCCCCTGACCATTTGTTCTGGCTTGTAGACTTATAATTACCAGTGTGCAGTTGCGCCACCTCTAATTATTCGGCGCTGTAATGAAGACACGGTTGTAATGTTTTTATCTGTTGTAGAATGCCCGGACCATGATGTAGGTACCGTTATAACACAGTTTATCCAACGCCAAATATAGGATTTCTGGAGGGGGTTTCTAAGTATAAGGGAAGAGGGTGTCTGGCTAGTCGGAGTACCCCCATCCCCCGCTAGGCACATTTCCTATTGTGTGTGCATTATAAATTTTAACATCAACATCAATCAACATGTCTAATATGATATTGCTGACACACATCGCCCGTGGAACAGTGATGCCCCAAGTGGTTTGGGTGTGTTTTTTGTATGATTTCGAAGATGTATTTTTCTACGAACTCCCCTCAGCAAAAGTTTGTAATTTACAAATAAAAGTAAAAATGTGCAATAAAATGTGACCGTGTGGCAAAGATAACGGGAATTAAAAGATTTTTTGGTGCTCGGCACCTGAATTTCATACATGGGTTTCAAACTTTTCTCTCCAGAACCTCCACCACCGCGGAGTGGTGAACTTGGAATGCATGTTTGAAACTCCGGAACGAGTGTTCGTGGTGATGGAGAAGTTACATGGGGACATGCTGGAGATGATCTTGTCCAGTGAGAAGGGAAGGTTACCTGAGCGCATCACCAAATTCCTGGTCACGCAGGTGAGTGTGGGAAAAGGAGAACCGGGGCAGCGAACTGGCCGTGTTAGAGTCTAAACTGATGTTTGTTCCGTTTAAGATCTTGGTGGCTCTGCGACACCTTCACTTCAAAAATATTGTCCACTGTGACCTGAAACCAGAAAATGTACTGCTGGCGTCGGCCGATCCCTTTCCTCAGGTAACGCACCGTAATGGGGGGCTCCATGTTAATTAAGGAACTGTGTATTGTGCGGAATTATGCACACCTTCTGTTACCCCGGCATCAGTCAGGTCGGGTCATTATAACCAAGGCAGGTTTTTCACTTGTCTGTATTTTTTTTAATGTAAAACAACGTTGGCAAACTTCAACGTAGCTGTAGTTAAGACCCCTCACTTCTTGTTTTTCACCACAGTTTAGTTATTGTGCGACTGCATGGGGAGATATATACGTTTATTTGCCCCGACCACATTGTTCCGTGCAGCAGCAGGTGTGCTGATATCTGCAAGAAAGTGATTAGTATAAGACTTTGCATTGATTTTTTCCTAAGATCTCGTATTTACTTACACCAAAACGTAAAATGTATGTCAAAAAGCTTCCTTTTATCTAGTTTAATAACCGTGAGACTAAGGATGTCAATATTGTTGTTTCGCTAAGGGATGTGAACAGACCAAAATGCAGGGTTGCACCGGAACTGAACGGCTTTAAAGTCCAGGTGCGACCCTGCATTTTGCGATGTGAAAGGGGTATAAGGACAAAACCATTTCACAAATACGGATATATTTAATCAGATACTGGATAACTGTACAGTTATTAGGCATATTGGTGTCTGTAATAACTGGTAATATTACATGGGTTGTATTATCTGGCTGCTTACCCAAAATTCTTGGTCCATGTGGGTCACCTCTGTGTATGCACGGTGCAGTGGCTAGCTTAGATGCAGTCATCTGTAATGGACAGTAGGGGGAGACACCATGCTCAGCCCAGTAACACAGCAGAGCATAGAATGTGGGTACAGGGTAAGAATGACATATATTGGAACTGACACTGTTACACATCTCTCTGTACTTCAGGTTAAGCTGTGTGATTTTGGCTTTGCACGTATCATTGGCGAGAAATCATTTCGCCGTTCAGTAGTTGGGACTCCTGCCTACTTGGCCCCAGAGGTGTTGAGAAATCGTGGCTACAATCGATCTCTGGACATGTGGTCGGTGGGCGTGATCATCTATGTCAGCTTGAGTGGAACTTTCCCTTTCAATGAGGATGAAGACATTCATGACCAGATCCAGAATGCAGCCTTTATGTACCCACCAAACCCTTGGAGAGAGACCTCCTCTGATGGTGAGTCCTTTCTGCCAGAGGTATACTAAGAATAAGGAACAGCTAATCAAAGTGCTCTATTTAATACATACTCCAACACATCGGTATGTACTGTATATCTGACGGTGAGTCCTTTCTACCAGAGGCATACTAAGAATAAGGAACAGCTTATCAAAGTGCTCTATTTAATACATACTCCCACACATCGGTATGTACTGTATATCTGACGGTGAGTCCTTTCTGTCAGAGGCATACTAAGAATAAGGAACAGCTAATCGAAGTGCTCTATTTAATACATACTCCCACACATCGGTATGTACTGTATATTTGATGGTGAGTCCTTTCTGTCAGAGGCATACTAAGAATAAGGAACAGCTAATCAAAGTGCTCTATTTAATACATACTCCCACACATCGGTATGTACTGTACATCTGATGGTGAGTCCTTTCTGTCAGAGGCATACTAAGAATAAGGAACAGCTAATCGAAGTGCTCTATTTAATACATACTCCCACACATCGGTATGTACTGTAAATTTGATGGTGAGTCCTTTCTGTCAGAGGCATACTAAGAATAAGGAACAGCTAATCAAAGTGCTCTATTTAATACATACTCCCACACATCGGTATGTACTGTATATTTGATGGTGAGTCCTTTCTGTCAGAGGCATACTAAGAATAAGGAACAGCTAATCAAAGTGCTCTATTTAATACATACTCCCACACATCGGTATGTACTGTAAATTTGATGGTGAGTCCTTTCTGTCAGAGGCATACTAAGAATAAGGAACAGCTAATCAAAGTGCTCTATTTAATACATACTCCCACACATCGGTATATACTGTACATCTGATGGTGAGTCCTTTCTGTCAGAGGCATACTAAGAATAAGGAACAGCTAATCGAAGTGCTCTATTTAATACATACTCCCACACATCGGTATGTACTGTACACCTGATGGTGAGTCCTTTCTGTCAGAGGCATACTAAGAATAAGGAACAGCTTATCGAAGTGCTCTATTTAATACATACTCCCACACATCGGTATGTACTGTATATCTTCTGGTGAGTCCTTTCTGCCAGAGGTATACTAAGAATAAGGAACAGCTTATCACAGTGCTCTATTTAATACATACTCCCACACATCGGTATATACTGTACATCTAACGGTGAGTCCTTTCTGTTAGAGGCATACTAAGAATAAGGAACAGCATATCAAAGTGCTCTATTTAATACATACTCCCACACGTTGGTATGTACTGTACATCTGATGGTGAGTCCTTTCTGCCAGAGGCATACTAAGAATAAGGAACAGCTTATCAAAGTGCTCTATTTAATACATACTCCCACACATCGGTATGTACTGTACATCTAAAAGTTTTCATAAATTGTAAAGGATCATTTTATGTAGCATGTCTGGCTTTAAAATACCAATTGGTCTAATCTGAAATTGGGTATATTCCATTGCACAACACCCACTTATGCTGTGAGGGTAACTTGAATTTTTAAGATTTTTGTAAAACACTATTACCCCTTTTCCGCTAACAGGCCAGGTCTTGTAAATTCTTTTACACTAGCGTCCCCCAGCCGGCATAATGCTGTGCGGGTGACGTCACCTGAGGCGAGTCCTGAGCCGGCTCGGGGAGAAGAGAGCATCTTCCAGCGCCGGCTATTGCATTGCAGTGAGTGAGACCCGGGTCACATCGATGAGTTATCCGTTTACACTGCCATGCAAAACCCCAGGATATTTAGGCTAGTTGAAAAGGGGTATTACTGTACATCTCTTTCTGATAACAACTGCCACTTTGTCGCCGTATAGTATGTTACTGGATCTCTGTATTGATGTTTGTGATGAATCCCCCAATCTAAATTTGTTTTCTAATTTTTTAAAAGCGCTTTAAATAATATTACATAACTTTCCACCTGGAAACAAGCCTAATGTACCAAGTGTTAGTAAGACACAAGCTTCCAGTTCTGCTCCGTATAATTGGTGTGGTACATTGGTACATCTATACTGCAATGATAACAACACGCTGGGGATAGAGTAGATGTGGAAATGACGGAGATCTCTGTTTCCATAACTCCAGCTTTCTGCTCTGTCCTGTTTTCCAGCCATTGACCTCATTAACAACCTCCTGCAAGTGAAGATGAGGAAACGCTACAGTGTGGACAAAACCCTCAATCACCCCTGGTTACAGGTGAGCATTAAGCAACGCATCAGCTGCTGGGATCGCTTTCTGGCCGGTTTTACATTTCTGTTCAGCAAATTGCAAATAGGACAAAGAGGAATAAGAAAAAGTTCAAAAATGTTATTGAAAGAAAGTTTTTTCTGGAGATTTGCCCATGAATGTCTTTAGTAATGGCTTCCCATCAATACGTAATTCTAAAGCAAGGGGTTCTGAAACAAGTCCCTGCATTTTTACATACAGTGCCTATTCACCTTCCGGGCGGGGAGGGGGGGGGGGGGCTTGAAAATGGCTCATGCAAGCCAACTCTCACCAAATTAGATTGACCCCTATACCCCAGCAAAAGAAAACATGAGAACTATAGGTTGTAATATCGAAGAAATGTATCTGTCATTTATTTTGCTTTGTCTTTTTTTTTTCTTTAAACTTGTTTACAGCACATTAGTTAGGTAGGTAGATATAGGTGGGTCTGGCTAGGAGGGGGATCTGAATAGAGAGAGAGAGAGCGGGAGGAGGAACGGGCTAGAGGGAGGGGGGGTCGGACCTGAATAGAGAGGGAGGGGGATCTGAGGGAGCGGGCTAGAGAGAGGGAGGGGGACTGAATAGAGAGGGAGCGGACTAGTGAGAGGGAGGGGGACTGAATAGAGAGGGAGGGGGACTGAATAGAGAGAAAGCGGGAGGGGCAGCGGGCTAGAGAGAGGGAAGGGGGACTGAATAGAGAGAAATCAGGAGGGGGAGTGGGCTAGAGAGAGGGAGGGGGACTGAAGAGAGAGGGAGCGGACTAGAGAGAGGGAGGGGGACTGAATAGAGAGGGAGGGGGATCTGAATAGAGAAAAAGCGGGAGGGGAAGCGGGCTAGAGAGGGAGGGGGAGCTAGCTGATGATAGATAGCAGTGTGTGTATATATAGTGGTAACTTAATATTTTATATAGAAATTCTATTTATTATAAATATTTTACTTACAAATATTGCAAATCATGCAAATGGGCTTCCAGGGGTTCCCCTGGCTCATGTGCAGGTCTCCTAACTGGTCACTGACCGTGTCCTCAAGCCACCGCATGATTGGCAGGCTGTGGCCGTGTGCGGTGGTGGGGAATGTGCTCAGTTTTCTGCAGATGGCAAGGTCTGTATCTTCTGACACATAGATACCGGCCTCACACGGGGCTGGTGGCGGGATTTCTGGGTAAATGGATTCTTACTCCGATAGCCGATTCTGCTGCCACCGGGTAATCCAGTGCTGTGGTTTCGGAAGCAGAACTTGGATCTGAGATCTTGGCAGGAGTCATCCTGCAGCATTACCATGAAAGCTGCATCAATCGGTCACCTCCGAACCAGACCCACAGTGTGGACGGCTTTATGTCTGAGAGAAATGTCCCACTTATATTATAGAGCTTTTCCCCTCAGACACCATGTGCATAGCATACAGTCAGTATCAGGCCTGTAATTATACCGTACCAATGGAACCACTCATGCTGCATTTAGTATAAACACTAGAACTTGATATCAGACGTTACTATAGGTAACCGTGATGTCGCATGTATCCTGTATTATGAGTTCTTTTTGGTTGACTTCATTATGTTCTTGCCTTCTGTAGGATTACCAGACCTGGTTGGATCTCCGCGAGCTGGAGTGTAAGATAGGGGAGCGCTACATCACCCACGAAAGCGATGACCCCCGCTGGGAGATGTATGCTGGGGATCACTGTCTCCAGTACCCTGAGCATCTCCTGTCCCTTCCATCCATGGAACCCGAAGACGCAGAAATGAGGGCTCTGGGCGAGAGAATCAGCATCCTCTGACAGCGCAGCGCTGTGTCACACGCCATGTCTAGTGCCCTCTGCTCAAACAGATGAACAATACGGACAGAAGGCGAAAGGCAGATTTTAGATGTTGAATGTACAGTATTCATCAATCTGGCTGTGTGCATCACTCCAAGTCTTTCTGATACCTCTGGGCTTTATCCCTAACGCCAGCCTGATGAAGACACTCCATCGGAGCATTGTGCAAGAGGCCATTCCTTTATGTTATGAGGACAGCTGACCGATTGCGCGTTGTTCCATCTCTGTTCGTATCGTCCTCCATTACATTGTAAGTTCTGTAAGGCCCGC
Source organism: Crinia signifera (assembly GCF_055691185.1). Classification (NCBI taxonomy): domain Eukaryota; kingdom Metazoa; phylum Chordata; class Amphibia; order Anura; family Myobatrachidae; genus Crinia; species Crinia signifera. The sequence continues at coordinate 80,628,636 of NC_139228.1, read as the reverse complement.
AATGCATTGTGGTTGCAGCCATAGCTGGCTCTTCTCTAACAGTCCGTTGTTACAGAATGAGGGACTTGGGTATAGATAGATCTATTTGCACACACACACACAAAACCATTATGTATCAAATCTAAAATCCCCACAGTGCAAAACATGTGAAAAATATTTAATCTCACAAGGTCAAAAGGGAACAGATCCTGTCTGACAGATGAATGGAATGACTTAGTAATCACTCCGCCATGTATCGCTGGGATTAAGCCCCGTTGGTCACAGATTTGGGTGTTTTGTTTTGTTTTTTGTCTCCAGAGGAAGCTTTGTGTTGGATTTTATTTAATACTTCGCCTGGAAGGTAACGGAGTTGTTATCTGTGAGGTGAGATGCACAGGCCAGCGGATCACAGGAATTGCACCATGGGCATCAGGCCGGACAGAGATATTGAAATGCGTATATTGAGGCTCCGTGTAGCGTAGGCGCGCAGGAATCCTTTGTGTTATGTATCGTACACAATGTCCTGTGCGGGCAGAAGTAACATTCACCAAGGAACAGTGTGCTCTGTGGGCAATGAAATGCGATTGTTCCCCTGGTTTCTCCTCACATAGACCCTGATTTGGTTTTGTTCTCAATTTTGCTTAATTGTATCAAAGTTACTAATATTTTTTTCTAAAGGTCAAATACAGTGTATTTAGAAACTTTTGTCAGTATGTTCCATATTATACTCCTCTAGCAGATTTTAGACTATATTCTTACATTTCTATCCTGAATAAAACCAAAATACTGTGTTATTACTTTACTTTTTTATGTGCGTTTCTTAGGCGAGGTATTTTAAGTGTTACCGGACTGCTGGTGTGTCAGCTGCCACCGTCGTGAGTCTGGCCTGTGCGAGTGGACAAGGGAAATGTATCTGCCACTAGCTGGGTATAAGGAAAATATCTGTAGGCTATAAAATCTCCTGTCCGCTCTGTTTGTAAATGGCCAGGCAACGGCATAAAACCACTGGTGTCTTGAAAACAAGAAGTAATTTTATAGATGACAGGCGGCTGAAAACAAAAATTCCTATCTACACTCTCATCCGAGCCCTTTGCCAGCCACTATATTTCATACACTACACAGTGCTGCAGAATCCTATTATTGACCCTAGTTTTATAGTACACTTTTCAATAGATTTGGTAATGATTTGTTTTTACCATTAATATAGGATGAAGGGAAATAGGGTGGCCAATCAAAAGCTAGAAATTCAATGATGTCACAGAGATGGTAGTGGTGTTCAATTGGTAAGTACAGTTGGAGCGGCTCCAGGGCTCGCCAGAATGCCCGTGCTGGCTTAGAGGCGCGCCATCTGACTGGGACGCGCAATCGTCTCACACACACACAATCGCGTCCCAGTCACTCGGCGGCGGGGAGCGGAACCCTGCCCATCTCCACTTCAGGGAGACGGGCATGGCTAGGAGGGGTGTGGGGAGGCGGGACATTGCCAGCTGAATGAGGCGGGATCCATCTGTAATACCCAGTAGTCTTTGTTATATTGGCTATTTGAACAATTACACACTGGGGGATAAGCCGTCCAGTCACACAGATTAATCCGGCACATTGCTCAGTGTGTGCTGCACATCAAGCCTAGCGACATCATGCATGAAGGATGGAAGTTAGCTTTCTGTCCTTCATTACTATCGCTCTAGGGTGTATGGGTGATCTGGGCCGAAGGAAGTGTCAGAAGAACTCCTCATTGCTTCAGCGAGTACCCGGCTTTTGATGGTCAATGAAGTCCTGCTTGGACTAAACTAATCAATGCTTTGAACTATTCTCTGTAAAGGTTAGTGATGTCCAGGTCATTGGTATATTTGCGGATCAGATGGATGGTTCTTCTCGCCAAACTATTGCAATTTCGGATTTTTCCCATTTGCTAGCGGCTGTCACGTGTTTTAGCCCGTAAGATCCCGCTTTGAGATTCAAATAAAACCGAAACTGCACATCTCGAATTTTAAATGTGGTAAATCAGACGGTTATACAAAGGGTAAAACATTTCAATAGACCTATAAAAACAAAATCTGAAAGTAAGCAGGAATGTATACAGGTCTCTTAATAAATGTAGTTCATTATTCAATAAATCTTATAACAGCAAAATATTAGAGAAACATCCCAAAAAAATAGAGGAAGGAAAATAAAAATAATAAAAGGACTTAAGAAGGAATTGGGTACATTAAAGACCGTAACTTGTCAGCCAGCAGTAATATAGTGATCAGAAAGATCCCGGGAGAGGAGTCTGAGTCACTGTTGTATAAGAAATGGTGCCCGATGTATCGAGTCGATACATCGGACCAAATTGCATGTGTTGACAGCACATCCGATCTGATGCGCACTCCTGAGCACATCAGATTGGACCCTACAGATTGAACCTCCTGCACATAAAATCTATCGGATCTGACCCATCAGTAGCACATTGCAGGGGCATTTTAGCACCCACAATGTATTGGGTCCGATTCCGTAGGTGTGTCAGGTGGTCAGAGGTGAGCCGCAGAATAAAAAAAATAAATAAATTAGCCCAGTCTTTAGACCATTTTTTTTTTCCATTGACCTGCCCCACGCCACCACCGCTGCTGTTCCTCAGGAGTCTTTATGTGCGATAAATCACCTGACATTTATTATATGTAAAAATGGCGAATTGTAAGTGAGCCCTCCCGGGGAACTGCCGGGAGAGCCCAAGGGGAATTAAGTCAGACTTGTCCTAAGCACATGTCGGACTACTGTATTGGCACCGTAACAAACGAACACATTGAAGAAGATACCATGTCGTGTTCCAGAGTATCATTAGTATTCTGTGATGTCAGGGGGAGGGGGAGAAGGAAAGGTTCCATCTGTTGTAAAAATCACTTCGCCCCACTGTCTATGTCAAGCAACCTAATCTCGTAAGACTGCAATTCCCCAATAGAGAAAGTTATCTAATTTTTTTTTGTAAAGTACCAAGTATAATTGGCTGTAGATGTCCAGTATCAGCCATTTCTTTCCAAATATCAGAATGAGCGAACAATGAAAGGATAAGCAATGGGGGAAGGTCGGATATAAATGCACTTTACACCAGCATTATTATTGAACGTGACTAAGATACATGTACACAAGGAGCCTGATCTACATTTCAGCAGTGGCCGGTGGATCCTGGTACCATATGTTCCAGTGACCTGGAGGCATATACTAATTTGGTGTGAATCTCTTGTAAACTAGAAGACTGCAGTGATTTTAATATATTACCAATATCAGAAGTATCTATTAAAAATCTTCATTGCCAGGTAGATAACAGGACTGTCTATATAGTAAATCCAAGCACAACTTCACTGGATCCTCTATTAAGGGGTGTGGATGTAAATAGCGAATACAGTAATGCTGGGTACACACCAGGACGACTAGGGCCCGATCCCCACAATCTAGATCCAATTCCGATCAATTGGATGTAGATTGTGTGCTGATTGGGCCCTTTTCTGACCTGGTGTGGACCGATACCGATCCGATGCGCGGTCCCGCGGGTCGGTCGGTCGTTATTGAGATCCTACCTGCTGCAGGTAGGATCTCAATGACGACCATACAGCCGGGTGCGGGTCGCCATCGGATCGGACCCGCTCACGGTGCACATCGTGAGCGGGTCGTGCCCCCCCCGCGTCTCCGTGAGCGGGTTGTCCTGGTGTAAAAGTGCAGCAGTGAATGAAGCCTTGTAAAGATTGTATTCTGTTCTAATGTTAAATGATGGCAAACCTGTAAATCAGTGGTTCCCATGTGTCATGGCACGTGGGGGTACCTTGGAACAGAGCTAGTGCTTATGGCTTCCCATCCTAAAATATGTGGACAAACAGAAGCAAATCTGGCGTCTCACCACATAACTAACCCTAAGTAGTGTTCATTCAAGCACCCTCCATATTTGAAAACCCATGCAGTTCCTCTTCCCTGCCTGGGGTGTCGCTGTCTGCTGTGGTGTTTCTAGCACAGGTCTAGTTTGCATATCAGTGCTGATATACAGACCACACTGTGCTACAAGCACTACAGCAGACAGCGACACCCCAGGCAGGGAAGAGGAACTGCATGGGCTTTCAAATATGGCGGGTGCTAGAATGAACACTACCTAAGGATGACTTATAAACACCATTTTCTTATTGAGAAATGTAGAAAAAAAGAAACTGAAAAAAAATCTGATACGTGAAAAAAAATCTGATACGGTGATAGCCATGATTAAAAAAAATTGTGAACCACAATTGAACTTGCAGAAATGTTTAGTCAAAAGACCAAATTTTTCTCTCGTTTGAACGACATATGAAAACTGTCCGGGTCATTATTATTTACAGTCCATTATTTCCTTTTTATCTCCATTGAATATTCCAGGCACGGTGCAGAGAAGAAAGAAAATTGGTATTTCCCCAAGTAGGAACAGGATCTGTGATAGTAAAATCTAGAGCCAGCTTATTTAGAAAGATCTGTTAAGAAATGTGGGCCAAAATAAGGGGTATTCAATCCCTTTTTTTGCCTGGTAAAAATTCTAAACCTTTTCTCATTTTTTTTTTTTTTTTTAAGGTGAATTTGAGTCCCCCTATTCAACCCGCATGTCAATTTCTCTCCTGGGCAAAATCCTAGCAAAAAACGGCCTGGATTGGCGAATTTGCCAGGACTCAACAAGGTTTTGGTGAATTTGTGGCTGTTTTTTGTGGGGGTTTTTTGCCCTTGCCGATTAAACACCCAAAAGAGTGAAATGACATAAGTGAAAATGTACTAAAAACCGGGTGAAACACCGTCATAGAATACTGATAGGCAAATCTTTGCAGATATTTTTTGGAGGGGTGAAAACTACACCAGGATAGGAATACCCCCAATAGCTCAATGTAATCCAGCTTTAAATGTCTTACAGCAAATACTGTAGCTTTTCTGGGAGTTTCTAGCTTAAACAAATCTGCGTGCCAAGTACCGCACATGGAAGTCTGCAGTAAACAGGGCCGGTGCAAGGCACTGGAGCGCCCCAGGCGAGTCGGGGTGGGGGCGCCCCGGTGCCGAGGGGAGGGGGGGTGGTACCTGTGTAAAAAACTTGCGCCCCGGCGTCCCTGCAGTGCTGGGGCGGTCAGGGGTGTCCGTGCCGTAGGGGTACCTGCGGCGCCGTCATGTGTATAAAGCTGGCTGCGGCCGGCGGGGTCCCTGCAGTGAATAGAAAATAACTAGCGCCGCCACGCGCATAGCGCTAGTTATTTTCTACTCACTACAGGGACCCGGCCGCAGCCAGCTTTATACACATGACAGCGCCGCAGGTACCCCTACGGCACGGACACCTCTGACCGCTCCAGCAGCACTGCAGGGATGCCGGGGCGCAAGTTTTTGACACAGTTCACTGGGGGTCAGGGGCGAACTGCCGCCCTCCAGGTGCCGGCGCCCTAGGCAAATGCCTAGAGCTGCCTAGTGGTGGCGCCGGCCCTGGCAGTAAACCATGTAACATGTGGATGTCATGAGAGGAGCTTAGTAATATTCAACACCACAGATAATAGTGTGTCTCTAAGATATGTCCGCCATGTCACAACACTGGTTTTATATAAAGATTTTTTATTTTAAATATGTTAATGCTTTTATGATTATTTCAGCAACTTTTTAACTTTTCTGGCTATGGATTCATGGGAATCGGGTAAAAAGATGGATAGCAACAAGTCAGCGTTTATGGTTTTACTGGGGGCAGTACGGACGGTGTAATGGTTAGCATTACTGCCTCACAGCTCTGAGGTCATAGGTTCAATTCCCACCATGGCCCTAACTCTGCTGAGTTTGTATATTCTCCCCGTACTTGCGTGGGTTTCCTCCGGGTACTCCGGTTTCCTCCCACAATCCAAAAATATACTGGTAGGCTAATTGGCTCCCAACAAAATTAACACTAGAATGTCTGTCTGTGCGTGTACATGTGGTAAGGAATTTAGATTGTAAGCTCCACTGGAGCAGGGACTGATGTGAATGCTCAAATATTCTCTGTAAAGCGCTGCGGAATCTGTGTGCGCTATATAAGAAACTGTTAATAAATAAATAATTACCACTGCTAGAGAACTGAAAGAATCGGCGGCAGCTTCAAAGGAGGAGCCACAGCCCAGTCCAAAACTCAGATGGGGAAGCCACACCCACTGCCATTGATGTATTCGGGGCGGAGTGGGTGTGTCTCCCCTAGTTGAGAATATGGTTGTTCGGTATTATTACAGCATATTTTAATATATGTTATATATTTGTTGAACAAATGAGATGCATTTATAACTTTGCAGACTGGTGGTGTAGTGAGTGACCAGACAGAGGGCAGAAATGGTCAGAGAGATAATTGGGTATAAAATACTGGACAACTGATTGCACCATTTAACAACAAGCGTAATTCCAATGGCATATATTGTATAGTACAGTATCACAGTGATACCAATATGCCACTTGTATTCGGCATTATTTGCCTTGCCAGCACGGTCTAACTGGCAGCGTAATGCACACAGAGATGGGCTTCTGTGTTGTGCAACGGCCAATGAGTGCATGATGGTTTCACCCAGCAGTTGGCATTGCCTGTAAAAATAGTGCCAGATCCCCATTGCTGGCAATAGGGAAAGAATCATTCACCATCTATTGACTGCGAGGACGTTGGCGTCTACATGTAACCTTAATTAAAGCCGGACAAGTTCTTTAGTTAGTGCTTAAAGGAGTTATGTACAGTCAGGTCCATAAATATTGGGACATTGACACAATTCTCCTATTCTGCGCTCTATACACCACCACAATGGATTTGGAATGAAACCAACAAGATGAGCTGTAACTGCAGACTTTTGGCTTTAATTTAATGGTATGTCCGAATCAGGTGACCGGTGTAGGAAATACAATGGTTTCTATATGCGCCTCACACTTTTTAAGGGACCAAAAGTATTGGAACAAACTAAACAATCCTAAATCAAACTTTCACTGTTTAATACTCCTTTGCAGCCAATTACAGCCTGAAGTCTGGAACACATAGACACCACGTGACGCTGGGTGTCATCCCTGGTGATGCTCTGCCAGGCCCCTACTGTAATACTGCTTTCACATTGCAGAAATGGGTAATGACACGGTATTCTTAAATGGGACTTTAAAACGGGTCTGAGCCTTGATCCCTTTCACATTGCAGATGAAAACCGTTTTAAAAATCATTTAATACCATTCAAACATTCAACCCGTTTAACCCCCAAGGGACACTTTTCAAGCCATTGAAATAGAGCTGTTCAAACTGCCAAAAAAACGGCTTTAAAACGTGTAGGACTCTGCTTTTTAACCAGGTTGAAATGCCGGTTAACTTTAACCGGTAAATCAACTTTGGCACTTTTACATTGCAGCCTTAAACGTTTTAAAATGGGAAAAAATCGGCAATATACCGTTTTAAAAGTGCAATGTGAAAGGGGTATTAATGTCTCCAGTTACTGCTTGTTCTTGGGGCATTTTCCCTTCAGTTTTGTATCATCAAGTGAAATGCTCAATGGGATTCAGGTCAGGTCATAGGAGCAGAACATTCCACTTATTTTCCTTAAAAAAACCTCTTCGGTTGCGTTTGCAGTATGCTTCAGGTCATTGTCCATCTGCGCTGTGAAGCACCGTCCGATGAGTTCTGAAGCACTTGAAGCAGCCTACTGCTGCAATGTTATGTGTGACGCTGACACACTAACCCAACATTGACTGAAACCTCAGACGCTCCCTTATTGCAGCTTTGTGTGGTGGCATCTCCATCTGCTTCACTCCATGCATCCAGTCCCATGTATAGTCACGTCACCACCTTCAAAACTGCCGTATCTGCTGCCGGATAAAATGCCAACATTGGTGGGAAATTTTCACAGGGATGAGATACATGACCAGATTAGTACAAAATCGCGTCATTAGGCTCCGCACCCTCCACCGGACCCGTAGGTCAGTTCCCATTTTGCCCACTTCATTAGGAAGTGGAAAGAATGCCCACTCTTCTGGGGGTGCGGAGGATTGCCACAAAAATCTAAACCTTTCTATAGGATCCGGGAGAGGATGTGATTATGTTTAAGACTTGTTTAGCCGTATAAAGCAGCTGTCTATAGTGTAATGTTATATACAGTACGGTAAATGCATGAAGTTATTGTTTTATGTGTTTGTTATACAGATCATAGATTCTCAAACTTTTCTTAGGACCCCAAACAGTTCATGTTTTCCAGATCTCCTTACAGAATCACAAGTGGAATCTATCTTTTAAAACGTGTCGCCTGGGAAACATGAGCTGTGTGGTGTTCTGAGGAGTTTGAGAACCGATGACGTTATTGGTAATACATTTTCCCTTTTTATATTGATATATTCTAATCCAGTGGTTCCCAAACGGTGTGCCTTAGCTCCCTGGGGTGCCTCGGGACACTTGCAGGGGTGCCTCAGGTTGCTGGTTCAGGACCAAGGACAAAACCAGTTCTGGTGACTACCAATCATAGAATATGTGTACAAATAGAACCCTTTACCTACAACCTAAGGATCACATAGAAAATACATTGTACTTTAATTTTCTATTCTGTTCTACTTTTTTGGGGGCCTAGGGGTGCCGTGGTTCAAAAAATATTGGGAACGTACTTTTAGAATTTAGCTTCTGTGCAATTGTTCCTCTTTCGTTTCTGGTATTCTAGCAATATGTGAGGACATCACAATTTACCGCTTCAATATTGGTACAACCTCATCTAGAGTATTGTGTTCAGTTCTGGAGGCCATATCTCCAGAAGGATATAAATACATTAGAGACTGTACAAAGAAGGGCAACTAAAATGGTGCATGGCCTACATCACAAAACATACCAGGAAAGACTAAAAGATCTTAATATGTATACTTTAGAGCAGAGAAGGGAAAGGGGGACATGATAGAAACTTTCACATATATTAAGGGTTATAACAAGGTACAGGTGGGAGACATTCTCCACAGGAAGAGGAGCAGCAGAACACGAGGACACGCACTAAAGGCCCCCATACACTATGCGATTTTGGGACGATTTCATCCGATTTCGGCACTTTGTGCCGATAATCGGGTGAAATCGGCCCAAAATCGTAGGTGTGTGATATCTGATCCGATCCGGACCGGATCAGGGAGGTCGGACGGTCTGTATATACGATCACGTCCGACCTCCCTGTATGCATATGCCTGCCACCTGACAGGCATATGCATGCAGACACCGGGGGAGCAGTGGGGCGGGCAGCGGGTCCCTGAGCACCGGCGAGTGCTGCTGACTGACCTGGCCGGGCAGTGTACTTACACATAGCAGCAGCGGCGACGGGCAGCGCAGTGGCGGCTATTATATTTTTAAAATACTTGTCAAATGACCGGCCGCTCTCTGATTGGCTGAGAGCTCTCCGGCCAATCAGAGAGCGGCCGGTCATTTGACAAGTATTTTAAAAATATAATAGCCGCCACTGCGCTGCCCGTCCCCGCTGCTGCTATGTGTAAGTACACTGCCCGGCCAGGTCAGCAGCGCTCACCGCACCCGCCGCCCCCACCACCGCTGGCCGCCGCTGCCCGCCCCCCACCACCGCTGCCCGCCCCCACTACTCCTCACCACCCTGCAGCTCCCCGGGTTTTTTTTTTACATGGGATAAATCGCATGCGATTTATCCCATGTAAAAAATGGCACATCAAGTGCCAAATTGTATGTGAGCCTCCCGGGGAGCTGCCGGGCGGCTCGCAGGTAAATTGGGTCCGACTTGTCCCTAGAACAAGTCGGCCTAATGTATGGGGGCCTTAACACTAGAGGGAGGAAGGTACAGGTGGGAGACATTCTTCACATGAAGAGGAGCAGCAGAACACGAGGACATGCACTGAAACTAGAGGGAGGGAGGAAGGTACAGGTGGGAGACATTCTTCACAGGAAGAGGAGCAGCAGAACACGAGGACATGCACTGACACTAGAGAGAGGAAGGTACAGGTGGGAGACATTCTTCACAGGAAGAGGAGCAGCAGAACACGAGGACATGCACTGACACTAGAGAGAGGAAGGTACAGGTGGGAGACATTCTTCACAGGAAGAGGAGCAGCAGAACACGAGGACATGCACTGACACTAGAGGGAGGAAGGTACAGGTGGGAGACATTCTTCACAGGAAGAGGAGCAGCAGAACACGAGGACATACACTGACACTAGAGGGAGGAAGGTACAGGTGGGAGACATTCTTCACAGGAAGAGGAGCAGCAGAACACGAGGACATGCACTGACACTAGGGGGAGGAAGGTACAGGTGGGAGACATTCTTCACAGGAAGAGGAGCAGCAGAACACGAGGACATGCACTGACACTAGAGGGAGGAAGGTGCAGGTGGGAGACATTAGTCACAGGAAGAGGAGCAGCAGAACACGAGGACATGCACTGACACTAGAGGGAGGAAGGTGCCTGTGGGAGACATTCTTCAAAGGAAGAGGAGCAGCAGAACACAAGGACACGCACTGACACTAGAGGGAGGAAGGTACAGGTGGGAGACATTCTTCACAGGAAGAGGAGCAACAGAACACGAGGACGTGCACTGACACTAGAGGGAGGAAGGTGCAGGTGGGAGACATTAGTCACAGGAAGAGGAGCAGCAGAACACGAGGACATGCACTGACACTAGAGGGAGGAAGATTCAGGGGAAATGTGAGGAAGAATTACTTCACAGAAAGAGTAGTAGAAAGGTGGAATAGCCTCCCATCAGAGGTGGTAGAAGCAAATACAGTAGTACAATGTAAACATGCTTGGGATAGGCATATTGATATCCTTACAAAGAAATAAGGATTAAAAAGGGTTGAGATTACCTGAAAGGTAAAAAAAGGGGCAGACTAGATGGGCCAAATGGTTTTAATCCTGTATTATAATAATAAGAGTACACAGGGCACTGAGACGTGCCTGAAATGCCATATTCTTCTCAGCTCTGTGCTGACACTTCATGTTTTTGGTGGACAACTGGGGGTCAAAGATTTTGTTAGGATGAAGTAGTAGTAGTAGTAGTAGTAGTACGTTTATTTATAAGGCGCCACAAAGTGTCCGCAGCGCCGTACATAGCAAAAAAAAAAAAAAATGACAAGGTAACGTACAGGGTGTGTAGAAAGATACAGTATAAATAGGGGTATAGCTGGTAGAACTAAAATCAGCATCAGTTCAGAAGTAGGTGTCAAAATAGTCAAGGAGACCGAAGATGAAGTAGAGGAAGGGAAGAACAGGACAGGAGCACAGGTGAGGTAATGAGGTAGGGTGAGTACGTGAGGAAGGAGGGCCCTGCTCATAAGAGTTAACATACTAAAAATAGGTGGGTGGACGAACGAAATACAATAGGATAAGTAGGAACGGAGGGGAACGGAGGCAGGATAGGAGGATCAAAAGAGGTTAGGAGGAGGGATAGGCTAGTCGAAAAAAGTGGGTTTTGAGGGAGCGCTTGAAGGAGGTAAGGGAATCAGATAGCCTGATGGGTGGCGGGAGGTTGTTCCAGTGCAGGGGGGCAGCGCGAGAGAAATCTTGGACACGGGAGTGGGAGGAGGTGATTAGGTGAGAGGTCAGTCGGCGGTCAGCGATGGAGCGAAGAGGACGGGAGGGAGTGTGGATAGAGATCAGTGAAGAGAGGTAGGGAGCTGTGGAGGAGGAGAGAGCCTTGTAGGTGGTGGTGAGGAGTTTAAAGAGAACTCGGAAAGGAATGGGGAGCCAGTGAAGAGATAAACAGAGGGGGGAGGCGGAGGTAGAGCGGCGGGAGAGGAAGATGAGCCTAGCAGCAGCGTTAAGAATGGATTGGAGAGGTGCGAGGCGGGTGAGAGGTAGCCCAGAGAGAAGGATGTTGCAGTAGTCAAGGCGGGAGATGACAAGAGAGTGAATGAGAATTTTGGTCGCGTCAGTGGAGAGGAATGGTCTGATGCGTGAGATGTTGCGTAGGTGAAAGCGGCAAGACTGTGAGAGAGCACGAATGTGGGGGGTGAAAGAGAGGGAGGAGTCAATGATGACACCGAGGCAGCGCGTTTGGTCGGTGGACGTGATCTCGGTTTCACCAATGCTGATGGAGATAGTGGGAGAAGAGGGGATGTTCGGGGGATGGAAGATTAGAAGTTCAGTTTTAGCCATGTTTAGTTTCAGGAAGCGTTGGGTCATCCAGGCTGAGATGGCCGTGAGGCATTCGGAGACCTTGGACAGAAGTGATGGGGATAAGTCGGGGGAGGAGAGATAGATTAGGGTATCATCAGCATAAAGGTGGTAATGAAAACCATAGGAGCTGATGAGGGTGCCCAGAGAGGTGGTGTAGAGGGAGAAGAGGAGAGGGCCAAGGACTGACCCTTGGGGAACACCGACTGGCTGGGGGGTAGTAGGAGAGGAGGAGCTCGGAGTGGAGACGGAGAAGGAGCGATCGGAGAGGTATGAGGTGAACCAGGAGAAGACCGTGCCAGTGATGCCAAAGGAGCGGAGGGTGTTGAGCAGGAGAGGGTGGTCAACAGTGTCAAAGGCAGCCGACAGATCAAGCTGGATGAGGATAGAGAAGAGGCCTTTGGATTTAGCCGATAGTAGATCGTTAGTGACTTTGGTCAGGGCAGTTTCAGTGGAATGTAAAGGGCGGAACCCGGATTGGAGGGGGTCTAGAATGGAGTTAGCAGTAAGGTGGCTTAGGAGACGATTATAGGTCAGACGTTCTAGGAGTTTGGAGGCAAAAGGGAGGAGGGAGATGGGCCTGTAGTTGGATGGAGAGTTGGGGTCCAGATTTGTTTTTTTGAGAATTGGGGAGACAAGAGCGTGTTTGAAGGAGGAAGGGAAGATCCCAGAGGATAGGGAAAGATTAAAGAGGTGAGCCAGGTGAGAGCAGACTGATGGACTGAGACGACGTATAATATTGGAGGGGATAGGATCAAGCGGGCAGGTGGAGGGAGAAGCGGATTGAAGGATAGAGTGGACTTCAGCAGCAGTGGTGGGGTAAAATGAGGACAGGGGTTGGAAGGAGGGGAGTGGAGATGTAGGAGGGGAGGAGGGAGAGGGTGAGGTCATGGCAGCAGTGATGGCAGTCCTGAGAGAGGAGATTTTGGTTGAAAAGTAGGTAGCAAAATCAGCGGCTACGATGGAGGACGGAAGAGCTGGAGGAGGGGGGGAGAGCAAGGAGTTGAAGGTGGCGAAGAGCCTGCGGGGATTGGATGATTGGGAAAGGATGAGGGACTTAAAGTAGGATTCCTTGGCCAGAGCAAGGGCAGAGCTGAAGGAGGAAAGAATGAATTTGAAATGGAGATAATCCGCAAGGGAGCGTGATTTCTTCCAGAAGCGCTCAGCAGTGCGAGAGCACTTTTTAAGGAATCGGGTGATAGGTGAGTGCCACGGTTGGGGGTTGGAGCATCGAAGGGGGATAGAGGAGGGAGGGCAGGCAGAGTCCAATGCCGAAGATAGGGTGTCATTATAGAGGGAGGCAGCGAGGTTCGGGCAGGACATGAGGGCGATTGGGGCGAGAAGAGGACACAGCGTGTTTGAGAAGGCAGCAAGATTAAGTGTGTTGACGTTATGCCGTGAGACAATGCGCTTGGGAGGGGGGGTGGGAGAGGGGGAAGCAGTGAGGGAGAAGGAGATGAGGTGATGGTCAGAAAGAGGAAAAGCTGAGATAGTGTAGTCAGTAAGGGAACAAGAGCGAGAGAAGACGAGATCGAGGGAGTGTCCTTGGATGTGGGTGGGAGAGGTAGTCCACTGAGATAGGCCAAGAGAGGAGCAGAGAGAGAGGAGTTTGGAGGTGCCAGGATCAGCGGGGTTATCCAAGGGGATGTTAAAGTCACCAAGAATGACAGATGGCAGGTCAGAGGAGAGGAAGTGTGGAAGCCAGGCGGCGAAGTTGTCAAGAAATTGGGAGATAGGGCCAGGGGGGCGGTAGATTACAGCGACACGGAGGTGGTAGGGGTAGTATAGACGGATAGAGTGAGACTCAAAGGAGGAGAAAAGGAGAGAGGGTTCAGGGTGAATGACACTGTGGGTGCATGAGGCTGAGAGGAGAAAACCCACACCGCCACCTTGGCGACCGTCAGGCCTGGGAGTGTGAGAGAAAGAGAGGCCACCGTGGGAGAGAGCAGCTGGAGAGACAGAATCAGAGGTGGAGAGCCAGGTCTCGGTGATAGCAAGGAGGTGGAATGCTCTAGAGATGAATAGGTCATGGATGGCAGGGAGTTTGTTGCAGATGGATCTGGCGTTCCATAGTGCACAGGAAAGAGGGGGGGTGGGTTGTGTATTTATGTGGATAAGGTTTTTGGGATTGCAGAAGCGAGGGGGGGTCATTGGGAGGGTGGGGGTGCGGGGGCGAGTGGTCAGGATAGGTATGGGATGGGAGGGGGGAGGAGCAGTTGGAGAAAGTGAAGTTGAGAGATTAACAGCCATGAGGAACCGAAGGTGAGAGGGTAGGTTAGTGAAAGCAGACAGAGGGATTTGGGAGGACAGACAGCGTCTGTAGAAAATTTGGTAGAAAACAGAGTGAGAGAGAAGGTAACAGGCAAGGAACTACTGTCAGAGAGGAGACCAGTGGCTAAAATCAGGTTGATTGAGTAATCCAATTAAGTATGAAACAACAACAAGTGAGAGGATGAAGGGAACAGAGAAGGTCAGAAGTGAGGCAAATGTGAGCAGGCGTGAAGAGGGAAACAGGGTGCGATAAATGTGTGGCAAAGATAAGAGAAAATAATAGTGAATGAGTAAAAATGACATACAATGTTGGAAAAATATAGATACAATGAATTTAAATGTCAAAATTGAGCAACAGGTTACAATAGGATAGAAAGAAGATGAATATATTACAATAAAACAGAATATGAAAATTTAGACTGTGTTCAAACTCACCTTTTTCAGTATTCTAACTCACCTGCTTCAGTTTCCAACTCACTTAAGTAATCAAGCTTCCCTCTTGAAGGCCTACTTTTATGTTAGCAGTTAGGGTTGGTTGGGAGTAATCCTCCTTGATATAGTTAAGGAAAGTTCTGGAATTGTCCAGCCTCTTTTCAGCTAACGGTTAACACCCCCCACCCCACCCTATTTTGTAGGTAATATTTTCGATGTTGAAGGTTGTGTTGGCTTTTTGGTGTGGCCAGTTTCAGAATGGTTGTATATTCTCAGTTGTGGTTTGTTAGTTTCCGTGAGGGGCATCTCCTTTTAAGTAGGTGGTTAGGCATGTATAACAGCCGGTAGTGTAGAGGCATCACTGGACCAGTTGGGCCCCTAAGTCACCTTAGTTGAACAAGTTGAGGAGAGCTGGGCAGTAGGCCCCATTTTGAGTTTTTAGTAAGGTCCTTGTAAGGGCAGGGTGAGAAGATCTGCCCTTCGGAGTGGAGTGTGGGTCAAGGATAGCGGCATTCGGTCCATCCTCTGCTATAAGGGCAGATGGCCCTTCAACGATTTTCATTTATATATTTTATTATAAGTATCATTTTAATGGACCCATTCTTCTCCACGCCGCAATAGTTTAGAGGAATTTTCAATTAAGCTATTCTCAAATAAAAAGCTGTCCCTGTTCACCTCCAGTACAGTCATCTGTGTCATTTGTTTAGGTTAAGTTGGCGCCAAAAATGTGAGGATGCATTTGTCTGTGGAGAGATTATCCGTTTCCATTTGTTCTATTCAAGGTGTAGCGTCACACTTTTACTTTTGAGCTGAGTAGTCACATGGGAACTTCTGTCTCCAGTGCAACATGAGGAACCGCCACCACATCAACCAGAAGAGCGCATGAAACAGGATGTTGGATCATTATTTACTTCCTGTGTGAGCGATAAAACCACATCTCCAAATTCCCTTTCATCACAAAAGTTCTAGTTCGTGACTGGTAGATCAAGTTTATGTTTTTACACTGCTTCCATAATAGTGGGTTTATTCTCCGCACATGTTCCAATACGAAAGCCATGATGAACACATGGAGATAGGGAAGGGATTAGTCTATAACCAGAGGATGAATTGTACCAAGGAGGAGCGTCATACAGTAGTGTACCAAGGAGGAGCGTCATACAGTAGTGTACCAAGGAGGAGAGTCATACAGTAGTTTGCGTCTCAGGATTACCACAGTATAAAGAGACAGACTGGTGACGTTCCAGTGGAGCCTTATATTGGTGTCTTCAGTCACAGCAGGATACAGTGGTGGACCTAATAATCCTATTAATACTACTGCACCAGGAGTCATTATTCTTACCAAATCTAATGTATAAAAAATGTATAAGCAAATATTAACCTGATAATGTCCCTCAATGAATAAATACTCTATGGCATCTCTATCAGATATACAGTGTGACACCTAATTCACTTCTATGGGGAAATATACTAAGATGGGAGTTCGATTTCACATGTGATGTTGCTATGGACAAACTATTATTTCCTAGAAGGTGCTAAATAAATAAGCGGTAGATTCTGATTGGTTTCCCATAGCCACAGCCCATGTTAAATAGAACTCCCGTCTTAAGGGAATAGTCAGGGAATACACCAATGGGATGGGGCTGAACCATAAATACATTGAGAAATGGATGTATTATGTAGAACTGGGTGGGCTGACATATAACCACCAGCGCCACCAGCACCAATAGGCTTCTTACTGAATAACGGACTGACGTATAACCACCGTCGCTACCAGCACCAATAGGCTTCTTACTGAATAACGGACTGACGTATAACCACCGGCGCCACCAGCACCAATAGGCTTCTTACTGAATAACGGACTGACGTATAACCACCGGCACCAATAGGCTTCTTACTGAATAACGGACTGACGTATAACCAACGGCGCCACCAGCACCAATAGGCCTCTTACTGAATAACGGACTGACGTATAACCACCGGCGCTACCAGCATCAATTGGCTTCTTACTGAATAACGGTCTGACATATAACCAACGGCGCCACCAGCACCAATAGGCCTCTTACTGAATAACGGACTGACGTATAACCACCGGCAGCAATAGGCTTCTTACTGAATAACGGACTGACGTATAACCACCGGCACCAATAGGCTTCTTACTGAATGACGGACTGACGTATAACCACCGGCGCCACCAGCACCAATTGGCTTCTTACTGAATAACGGACTGACGTATAACCACCGGCACCACCAGCACCAATAGGCTTCTTACTGAATAACGGACTGACATATAACAACCGGCACCAATTGGCTTCTTACTGAATAACGGACTGACGTATAACCACCGGCGCCACCAGCACCAATAGGCCTCTTACTGAATAACAGACTGACGTATAACCACCGGCACCAATAGGCTTCTTACTGAATAACGGACTGACTTATAACCACCAGCGCCACCAGCACCAATATGCTTCTTACTGAATAACAGACTGACGTATAACCACCGGCACCAATTGGCTACTTACTGAATAACGGACTGACGTATAACCACCGGCGCCACCAGCACCAATTGGCTTCTTACTGAATAACGGTCTGATGTATAACCAACGGCGCTACCAGCACCAATAGGCCTCTTACTGAATAACGGACTGACGTATAACCAACGGCGCCACCAGCACCAATAGGCTTCTTACTGAATAACGGACTGACGTATAACCACCGGCACCAATAGGCTTCTTACTGAATAACGGACTGACGTATAACCACCGGCACCAATAGGCTTCTTACTGAATAACGGACTGATGTATAACCACCGGCGCCACCAGCACCAATTGGCTTCTTACTGAATAACGGACTGACGTATAACCACCGGCACCAATAGGCTTTTTACTGAATAACGGACTGACGTATAACCACCGGCACCAATAGGCTTCTTACTGAATAATGGACTGACGTATAACCACCGGCGCCACCAGCACCAATTGGCTTCTTACTGAATAACGGACTGACGTATAACCACCGGCGCCACCAGCACCAATAGGCCTCTTACTGAATAACAGACTGACGTATAACCACCGGCACCAATAGGCTTTTTACTGAATAACGGACTGACGTATAACCACCGGCACCAATAGGCTTCTTACTGAATAATGGACTGACGTATAACCACCGGCGCCACCAGCACCAATTGGCTTCTTACTGAATAACGGACTGACGTATAACCACCGGCGCCACCAGCACCAATAGGCCTCTTACTGAATAACAGACTGACGTATAACCACCGGCACCAATAGGCTTCTTTCTGAATAACGGACTGACGTATAACCACCGGCACCAATAGGCTTCTTACTGAATAACAGACTGACGTATAACCACCGGTGCCACCAGCACCAATTGGCTTCTTACTGAATAACGGATTGAAGTATATTCCAGTTTAAGTGTCTGATAGCCAGAATATTGTCTGATAAAGGTTCTGTATAAAGGAAATAGATACGTTGGGAAAGATGTACTAAGCCTTGGAGAGCGAGATAAATGGGGTAATTCAGGCCTGCTTGCTAGGCTGCCTAGCGAGAAGGTAAACGCTGCTTTGCTGAACACACGTCCAAAACCGAATCACCGTGACACAATGCGAGCGGGTGTGTGAGCTTACACATCCGCTTACGTCCGTACAGAGGCGAATCATTCGATGGTAACTCACAATCGAATGATTTCTCCGCTCTTCATAGATAAAAGTAAGCCTGGACTTTCTTTTATCCTGTGCGAAATCGGGGCTGGCGCTGGCATCATGTGACATCATCCACCCGCCCCAAGCAGCCAAGGTTTGCAGGTGTCGGCCATTTCCATGAAACGCCGGGTGGACCCCCAGCGACCACCACTGCTTGTCATTTTGTGACCGCCAGGGTGAGTGTAAACGTTGCCGAAGGCGTTTCCTCCAGGGGTTTGTGTATTATTATTATAATTTTTATTTATAAGGCGCCACAAGTGTTTCGCAGCGCCGTACAAAGGAACAGTACAGGGAGACAAAACTTGGCATAACATTGAATAAATAGCAAAAATACAGTACAAATAAACAGCACCACAGTTCAATACACATTACAGCTTAAATGTAAGTAGTGAGGACCCAATCAACATACAACTAGAGGCTTGAGGCCAATGATGGAGATGAGTATGAAGATGGTCACTGAGTGTTGGATTAAAGGAGAGCTGTGAGTGACATGTGAAGAGAAGAGGGCTTTGACAACAGGAGGGAAGAGGGCCCTGCTCGGAGGAGCTTACAATCTAGTAGGAAGGGGAGACAGACAGATTACAAGAGGTGCAAGCGAGGGGGTGGTGGTTAGATAGCAGGATGTAAACAGGAAACAGGCAAGGGGTCGGAGAACCAGCTGGTTTATGCAGTGGAAGGGTACGCTTTGATGAATAGGTGAGTTTTCAGTGCACGTTTGAAGCTTTGCAAGGTCGGGGAGAGTCTAATGGAGCGAGGGAGTGCGTTCCACTGAAGGGGTGCAGCACGGGCAAAGTCCTGTACTCTAGCATGGGAAGCAGTGATCAGGGTGGAGGAGAGACGACAGTCGTCAGCTGACCGTAGAGGGCGGGAGGGTGTATGAACGGAGATGAGGTTAGAGATATGCGCAGTACCCCACCATCGGAGACGAGGCCAAATTCTCTGCTCAGTGAGCGGGTCTGACAAAGAGCCAAGCCGTAAGCTCCTGTCATTAAGCCCAGCCTGTAACACGGCACGCTAAGAACTGATTGGCTGGTACTTTATCTCTCTCTTATCGAGTGTTAGTAAGTCCCCCCCACTGTCCGCTGACACTGAGCGCAGCAGGAGGTGGCGGTAACCGCTCTCCTGGACTGCGCCTTTATTAGTTTTGGCACCTCAGGTCTGTTCCACTGGTTCTGCTCAGTGACATCATTTATGTATCCTGCCCCAGTCTGCTTGGATGGAACGTGTCCTTAATAAGATCCTTAGAAGAACAAACAACCCGGCCGTGATTTATTTTGTTCTGGAAAGGTAAATAGAGGATTACCCAGACCAGAGCCAGGGCACGCCGTCATTTCTCATTACCAACGCTTGGAAGCAGGCGTAGTGCAGGAAATATAATGTCCCCGGTGATAGGGAGAGGAGCATTGGTGCATTATATCCATTATTATCCATATACTTACTCAGAGAAGGTTCTGTGCACCATAGAGCTTGCTGTGCGGACATGACTGAGACTAGAAATAACACATTAGGCCAGGCATGTCCAAACGATGGCCCTCCAGCTGTTGTGAAACTACAAGTCCCAGCATGCCTTGCCACAGTTTTGCTATTAGGGAATGCTAAAACTATGGCAAGGCATGCTGGGATGTGTAGTTTCAAAACAGCTGGAGGGTCATAGTTTGGACATGCCTGCTCTATAGATAATGTGGTACAGCCTGATGCTTCTTCCAGCTGGTCGTGCTCTATGGCAGATGCAGGTTTCCCATCTGAGTATGGCCTCCGGGAGAGAACGACTGAGTGTCTGCGTATTCACACCTGGGACACTCCTATAACACACCTGGGACACTCCTGGGTACTCTTTACCTAGCACGGCGCCCATCGCGGGCATCGCGGGTACATTTATGTGTGCCCGCGACGCGACCGACGCGATGCTCACGATTTCCCATTGAAACCCATGTTAAACATGGAAATCGCGTCGGTCGCGTCGCGGCCGGACATAAATGTGCACACGATGGCCGCGACGCGATGCCCACGATTTGCCAAAGGAATTAATGTTAAAACACCCGATGGACACGATTTTAATGTTAAATGGCTCAATGGACCCGATTTTAGCATAGGAAACAATGTTAAATGGGCCTTAGAGCCCAAACACTTACCCTGAACTCAGAAATGGCCCCCCCAATTTTTGACGCCACCCCACGATCAACGTGAACCCGAAGCGTGGCGAGCGCAGCGAGCCTGCGAGGGGCGGCGGTACGCGTCCTCCGACCTTTTCATACCCCCACTATCCACGTCGGCGTGGAGTTGAGAATAGAATAGTGTGGCGAGCGTAGCGAGCCACCGAGCCCGAAGCGTGGCGAGCGCAGCGAGCCCCGCGAGGGGACGCGGATACCTTCACAGCTAGACGCGTCCCCTCGCGGGCTTCACAGGTGTCCGTGGCGACGCGGACACCTGTGAAGCCCGCGAGGGGACGCGTTTACCTGTGAAGGTATCTGCGTGCGCTCGCCACGCTTCGGGCTCGGTGGCTCGCTGCGCTCGCCACACTATTCTATTCTCAACTCCACGCCGACGTGGATAGTGGGGGTATGAAAAGGTCGGAGGACGCGTACCGCCGCCCCTCGCGGGCTCGCTGCGCTCGCCACGCTTCGGGTTCACGTTGATCGTGGGGTGGCGTACAAAATTGGGGGGGGGGCCATTTCAGAGTTCAGGGTAATTATTTGGGCTCTAAGGCCCATTTAACATTGTTTCCTATGCTAAAATCGGGTCCATTGAGCCATTTAACATTAAAATCGTGTCCATCGGGTCTTTTAACATTAATTCCTATGGCAAATCGTGGGCATCGCGTCGCGGCCATCGTGTGCACATTTATAGCCGGCCGATACGCGACCGACACGATGTCCATGTTTAACATGGGTTTCAATGGGAAATCGTGAGCATCGCGTCGCGTGCGGGCATGTTTAGCCCGCATACGACGCGACCGACACGATTTTTTACCTCACGATGCCCACGATCAAGATCGTGGGCGCCGTGCTAGGTAAAGAGTACCCACTCCTGAAACACACCTGTGACACTCCTGAAACACACCTGTGACACTCCTGAAACACACCTGTGACACTCCTATAACACACCTGGGACACTCCTATAACACACCTGGGACACTCCTATAACACACCTGGGACACTCCTATAACACACCTGGGACACACCTATAACACACCTGGGACACTCCTATAACACACCTGGGACACACCTGGGACACTCCTATAACACACCTGGGACACTCCTATAACACACCTGGGACACGCCTATAACACACCTGGGACACGCCTATAACACACCTGGGACACTTCTATAACACACCTGTGACACACCTATAACACACCTGGGACACTCCTGTGACACACCTATAACACACCTGGGACACTCCTATAACACTCCTATAACACACCTGGGACACACCTATAACACACCTGGGACACTCCTATAACACACCTGGGACACTCCTATAACACACCTGGGACACTCCTGTGACACACCTATAACACACCTGGGACACTCCTATAACACACCTGGGACACACCTGGGACACTCCTATAACACACCTGGGACACACCTATAACACACCTGGGACACTCCTATAACACACCTGTGACACACCTATAACACACCTGGGACACACCTATAACACACCTGTGACACACCTATAACACACCTGGGACACTCCTGTGACACACCTATAACACACCTGGGACACACCTATAACACACCTATGAGACACCTATAAGACAGGTCATGCAAAGCAAAAGAAATTGCTCAACGTCATTAACATCAGCTGAGTGCATCACTGAATCAGGACCTATGTGTCAGTAACATCGCAGAGATATCTGATGAAGTCTTAAAGGGATGCATTATGTATTAGCATATATATATATATATATATATATATATATATATATATATATATATATATATATATTTATTTATTTATTTATTAACAGTTTCTTATATAGCGCATACAAATTCCGCAGCGCTGTACAAAGCATAGTTATGAGCAAACACAAAACAAAATTACATTACAAGACAGTTTAGGACAAGTACATGGTTAATACAGATAGTTACATCAGGGGACAGGACACTGAAGCAATTATCAGGGTGGCAGTGGTTTATATATTCTAAGAAAGGCACATGAGGAGAGAGGGCCCTGCCCGTGAGAGCTTACATTCTAAAGGGGAGGGTTAGACAGACTGAGGTGACACAGAAGGGGGAGAGGTGGGCATAAACAGGTTAGGATGAGAGATGGTAAGGTTTTATGCAGGAGGGTCGGAAGAGGTCAGCTTAGTGTTTGATATTTTAAGTCTAAAAAAGCGATGGGTCATCCAAGAGTAGACAGCAGAGAGACAGTTGGAGATATGAGTTAGGATGGAAGGAGAGCGATCAGGAAACGAGGGGTAGATTTTAGTATTTTCGGCATAATGGAAGTCAAGTGAACAAATAAGTTCACCCAGAGAGGACATGTAGAGATAGAGAAGAGGGCCAAGAATAAAATAATCAGGGACACCTACTCTCAATGGAACAGCAAGAGAGGTAAAGTCATAAGAGGTACAACTGGGCATTTTCAAAATGGACAGTGCAAGTACAAGCATAAAGAGTGATATTCAAAAAGTTTTAGCAGATGGAGAAATGGTGATATCACAGCTGAATAGGCAGATTAAGCAGCCAGGAGTAGTGTGATGTGAGAATGAAGTGAGCTCACTCAAAGCAGTCTTGGTTTTCTGGGTTGCTGGTGTCTTTCTGATTCACTTTGATACGAAGATGTTAAGTTGGTTGGCAGTTTCTGTCCAGTTTAAGTCCAGAATAAGTCCAAGCTTTAATCTATGTAACTGTTTTCGCCCTACTTAAAAATATTCCTACTTTAAAATATGCCAAACTAACAATAGTCAGCTTGCAATGGTCAGCCAGGCTGTGGTCAGCCTTGTGCTCACAATATATACTAAAAGCTGTTTCTAAGTTAATTGATTGAGACCCCACCCAGCCAGAGCCCCTCTTCCACTAGCAATAAAACTAAGATAACAAATGGTAAGAGGTTACATACCATCCCAGCCACTAATAAATTCTCACTCACTTTCAAATCTTATAAAAATATTTGCACAATTACCTAAATATAGCAGTTTGCAAGCAGATACTACAATACTGGTGTAACAGATGATATGAGTTACCTAAATATAGCAGTTTGCAAGCAGATACTACAATACTGGTGTAACAGATGATATGAGTTACCTAAATATAGCAGTTTGCAAGCAGATACTACAATACTGGTGTAACAGATGATATGAGTTACCTAAATATAGCAGTTTGCAAGCAGATACTACAATACTGGTGTAACAGATGATATGATATATATATATATATATGTAATATACACAAGGGTGGATAAATAAGTACCTGTGTATTTTTTCAGCATAATCTCCTTTCACGACAATACCCTTTCCCAACGTCCCTGCCATTTATTTAAACCTTCTAAAAAAATGCAATTGGTCAGACTCACGCAGACTTCTGTCTCTGCGCTGACCTCCTCGTTTGAGCTGAATTTTTCCCCCGCGAGCCATGTTTTCAGGTTCGGGAACAGAATGAAGTCGCAGGGAGCCAAGTCGGGCGAGTACGGTGGATGCGGCACCAATTCATAGCGCAATTTGGTGGCAACAATCCAGATGAGGGAGCTGGCGCATTGTCGTGGTGGAAAAAAACGAACCTATGAATTCATCTGAAATTTGGTATGGCGTGGTTTGAAAAATCATAGTACACTATAGCAATACCAATTTTCCTCAGCAACGCCACCTATATATATATATATATATATTTATTGTATATATATTTATGTATGTATATGTATATATTTATTAACTGTTTCTTATATAGCGCAGCATATTCCGTTGCGCTTTACAAAAGGAGACAGTGATACAACAAACAGGGTATTTACAGACAGTCAAAAGGTAGAAAAAAATATATATATACTGTATCTAGACACACACATACACTAGCTAAGCACACTCAAAGCTAATGCTTTGAAACTGGTCTGCTACCTTGCTATTGCCTCTGTTTCTGTATGTGTGAAAGAAATGAAATTTCACCTACTGCCAGCAGGTGGCAGTGTTTCTGTTACACACAGACACTCCCCATCCCACCCCGAGTCCCTATCTGCTCCTACCTCCAATCTCTGTCTTCACAGCTCCCTCACTCCATATACAGCAAGTTTGAGACAGATCAGTCTCTCTACAAAAATTGCTTTCAATTTCTGTTATGACCTCTCTAAAGGGCCCTACACACAGAGGGGGAGATTCTCTAAAACTCTCCGCGCGTCTCAGTCAGATGGGGCGCCTCTCCGCCAGAATCTGGCCGCTGGCGAAGCAATAGTGAGAGGCGCTCCATCTGTATATTGAAGAAACCAGCACTGGGCTTTTGGGCTGGTCTTGGTTCCCAAAATATGGGGGACAAAGTGGGTAGGCGTCCCCCCGTATTTTAGGGACCAGTACCAGGCTCTTGAGCCGGCCCTGGTTCCCAAAATACGGGGGCCAAAATGTGGGTCATTAAAGGTCTGCCCAGGTGGGATCTATAGCGTACCCTGATGCATTCAGCTGTGTGAGTGACGGCATTACGTAAAATCTTAATCAGGCTCTTTTTTTTTTTTTTTACTAAGATGCAAGTTCTATTGAAAATGGGATGTCCTCAAAGCAACCAATCAGAATCCACTTCTTTCTTTATATAGAAGATAATAGATATTATTTGATTGGTTGCCCATAGCAACATCTCATCTTCAATCGAACTTCCATCTTAGTAAATTAACCCCCTTTTGGAAGTAGGCTTAGTGCCTGTGTCACGTGTAACGTAAACAGCCTGCATACATGGATGACACCATTTTCTGTGTCCAAACATTTGTTTATCCTAGCAAAGAACATCAACCGGACTTTGGGGGTGTGGCCAGGTCCATGTGATGTCATGATGTCATAATGTCATGCGGTAGTTGCATAATGCTCCCTTGGGAAAGTTTTGGACATCCATCATATCTTTTTGGGGCTCCTTGGGACCTGCTGGACCCTAGGCAGGTGCCTAGGTTGCGTTGTGGAAGATCCGTATTTGCAAACTGTAACAATTCCATCAGTATCCAGTCATCAGCCGCAATTATAACCACCCCTTTTATTAACAAGGCATTCTGGTGGAGTAATCCTGGGTAGGGGGTGGAGCAGGTGGCATGTCCGCAAACCGCTTCATTGTGGACCCTCCCCCTCTACGCAATGCAGAGATAACCGGCATTGTAGAGAAGTAGGCGGGGCCACAATGTCACGATTCATCCAAATCAGGAGCCTACTGGCCATTCCAGGACGGTTGGGGCTCTTACATCTGGTTGTAGGTCATATTTAGGACACTCCTCAGATGTCCGCACTTATAGCTGCCCCTCTCACAGTCTCCTTGAAAATGCTTCAGTTGTAACCAAGTTATCCGGAAACGGATACCTGCAGGGCAAATGAAAAAAACAAACAAACAATCTGGTTAAGCGAGTCACACGAAAGTGGGGTATAGGGGAGATATGTAATGCTGCCCGAGTTTGGCGGCATGCCAGCTGAACCCGGGTGTTTATTAATTGGGCAACCACTTACAAGGCATGCTAAAAAATAATGTTTGCATTTGGCCAGCTGCCAAAGCCGGGCGGCATTACATTCCACCTATAGTACTAGCCTTATGGTGTTTAACAGTGGTGTAACTTTCATGGGAACCTCGGTTGTGATTTTTGGTTTTATTGAGCCATTAAACAAAAGCAGACTGTAGCATTGTTTTAGTAATTAATCATTTCAAATAAAAAAAGGTGTACATTTCTATGTTAGTGTTGCCAAAAGAGTGTTTTTTTACTACACTCCTGTTATCAAAGAACATGTTTGACTACGTTACCGGCATCAACAGGGTTAAAGGAAATGCTGCAATTAGCGTGGGAATTAGAAATATGTGCAACGTTCCATGACAAAGCCAGAGATTTGCATAAGGCTGCAGCCTCTACTTGCCTGCATTGTGTGACACCTTGTGGTGAATCGCAGAATTACATTTTCTGGATTCCTCTGACTGTGATAATAGTAGGCCCTCCTTGTCTATAAACAACAAACTGTATTCACTGCCAACCGTATCCAATGCACTACTCACATCTGACTTTCTGATCTTATTTTCTACAAGTGTTTCAGCCAAGCACCAGCTGCAGTATTTATCTAGATTGTAAGCTTGCGAGCAGGGCCCTCCTACCTTTGACTGTCTTAAATACCCTGTTTGTTGTATCACTGTCTCCTTTGTAAAGCGCAACGGAATATGCTGCGCTATATAAGAAACTGTTAAATAAATAAATAAATGTATTAAGTAATATTTGCTATTTTCTATATTCCTTATCTAGTCATATTTCTGTTAACAATTCATAAAAAAAAAACCTAGAACCTTTGATCTTAAAAAGTGCAGTACTGGTTCCATTATGTTTGTGTATTTATTTATGACATGTTTAACCTTTTCCTGACCACTTATCTTATTTAATTGTTTGAAACAGCCAATATTATATAGACCATCTGTACTGTTATATATATATATATATATATATATATATATATTATTACTCTATTCCATACAGTATCCAGTGCATAAAAGACCAATTATCAGGGCTGTTACCGCTCCCCCAGACTCCTGTACTTACTCCAATGTGCTGCAGAGTGGGAGATTTTGATTACATATGGAAACCCCCCCTCTAAAAATCCTGCGTTTGCCACTGGGTATAAAGTTTTTACAGCACCACTTTTTTTGGGAAAATGAAGCAAATTCCAAAACATTGACCTGTTAACGCCGTGTACCAGGATATATATATATATATATATATATATATATATATACAACCAAGAATGACTCTAGTCGCGCCACAAAGGAGGCTGCTACTCTAAAAGGACCCCCCTGTTAGTGGGAGACAAAAAAGTATGGGTAACAAAGATAGATAGAGAGCGCCAAAGGTTTCCACCACCTTATGTGTAATGAACAGATTGTTCAAGTATAAAACAGCATATAGACGTTTCTGAAATGTAACAATTTTTATTAAAAAGTTGTAAAATAGTGTGGTATCTTAATTCATTTCTTTGAAGATGATGACAACCCAACGCGTTTCGTCTTTAGAAAGACTTCATCAGGGGTAGGGGTTTTTTAAGATAAACACAAAAAGAATAAATGAAGAGAGATGGAATTTTCTAACCAAATGGTAAATGTCGATTTTTTGGAAGAAATCACAATCTTTAATTAGTAGTAAATATGAGTTTGGAGGTTACTGATCCATACAGGATGAAACAATTATTAGTCCCAAATTCGGCCCCTTCTAGGTATAAAGAGTCTTGCATAAGATGTAGGTCGGCAATTGCCGTATGACAAGGGTGTGAAAAAATTATGATACTTCAGGGCGGTCTGTATAAACGCCCCTAGGGGTCAAACGAATACCTCAATATCTTCCAGATGATAACAATAATAATGAGGCAGGATGATTAGATGATGAAAGTAGAACTGTGTTCACACTTGAAAACAGCTTCTGTGAATACACTAAAAGGTGGCTCTTCAGAATCGGGATCTGCAATATAGTAGCAATGTGGGGATCAGCAACGTCCAATATCTATATCTATCTATCTATCTATATATATATATATTAGAGATGTGCACCGGCCACTTTTCGGGTTTTGGGTTTTGGGTTTTGGGTTCTGATTACCTTGAGGTATTGGGTTCTAATGGGTTTTGCCAAAACACCTCCTAAGTGTTTTGTGTTTGGATTTCTTGGGTTTTGGGTTCTGATTTTTTTGTTAAAAAAGCATAAAAACTGCTAAAATCGCAGAATTTTTTATTTTTTTTTGCTCCTACGCTATATTAACCTCAATAACATTCATTTACACTCATTTACAGTCTATTCTGAACAGCTCACACCTTACAATATTGTTTTTAGGGCAAAAGGTTGCACCGAGGTAGCTGGATAACTATGATAAGCCACACAAGTGTGCGGCACAAACACTAGACTGATATGGCACACTTAGCATACCCTCTAGGCTGATACTGCACATCTAGAATTACCCCTGGACTGATATGGCACAGGTAGCATCACGCCTGGACTGATACGGCACATTTAGCATCACCCCTGGACTGATATGGCACACTTAGCATCCCCCCTAGTCTGATACGGCACACCTAGCATCACCCCTGGACTGATATGGCACAGGTAGCATCACTCCTGGACTGATACGCACATTTAGCATCACCCCTGGACTGATATGGCACACTTAGCATCCCCCCTCGTCTGATACGGCACACCTATCATCACCCCTGGACTGATATGGCACGCTTAGCATCACCCCTGGACTAATACAGCACACTTGGCAGCACCCCATGAATTATACGGCAGACTTAGCTTACCCCAGGAATTATACGGCACAGATGATGGCACCCCTGACCTGATACAGCACACATGGAATTATACGGCACAGATGGCGGCACCCCTGGACTGTTACGGCACACATGGCGGCAGGCATGGAATTATACGGCAGACAAATTCCTGCAGTAAAAATAAAAATGTGTATTCTTTTAATTATAAAAAAGAGCAGCACACCTTACTTAGCAACACCCCATGAATTATACAGCACTCTTGGCTCACCCCTGGACTACAGCGCATTTAACAGCCCTTGCAGTAAAAAAACAAAAAACACCTTAATTTTATTTTCATTAAAAAAAAGGGCAGCTCCCCTGGTCTGATATGGGACACATGGGGCACCCCTGGAATTATACGGCACACATGCGGGCACCCCAGGACTGATACAGGACACATGGGGGCACCCCTGGACAAATACAGCACACATGTAGGCACCCCTGGATGGATACAGCACACATGTGGGCACCCCTGGACTGATAGTACTGGTAGCCAGTGGAAACAGCAGATTGGAATTATATACTGCAATAAATACTGGTAGCCAGTGGCAACAGACTGGAATTATATATTGCGATAAATACTGGTAGCCAGTGGAAACAGCAGACTGGATTTTTATATACTGTGATAAATAATACTGGTAGCCAGCGGCAACAGCAGACAGGAATTATATACTGCGATAAATACTGGTAGCCAGTGGAAACAGCAGACTGGATTTTTATATACTGTGATAAATAATACTGGTAGCCAGCGGCAACAGCAGACTGGAATTATATACTGCGATAAATACTAATAGCCAGTGGAAACAGCAGACTGGATTTATATACTGTGATAAATAATACTGGTAGCCAGCGGCAACAGCAGACTGGAATTATATACTGTGATAGGTACTGATAGCCAGGGGCAACAGCACACTGGAATTATATACTGCAATAGGTACTGGTAGGCACTAGCCAGTGGCAACAGCAGAGAGCAGACTGCAGCAGACACTAGGCAGTGCAGGGCAGGCAGTGGCACTAGCAGCACCAGTGGACTATCACACTGTGACTGACTATACAGGAGCAGACTCAGCAGAGGCAGGCCCCAGCACAAAGGAGAGACAGAACACAGCACCAGTCATCCTTGCAATGGTGATGTCTTGATCACTGAGCAGAGACACAGTACACAGCAGCACGGGCCCCAGCAGAGACCACACACAGCAGCAGCACACCCTTCCCTACCCTTCTCCGAGATTGGAGTGAAGATGGCGGCGCGAGGTTGCGGAATTTAAGTGTTCCGTGATCTCGCGAGAATCCGACGCCGGGCGATGACGTTTTGCCTGTGCGCCCGGATTCGAGTAAGGCGGGAAGCGCCGAGCGCTGCTCGTATCCGGGCCCGGATTGATGACGTCCGTGCTGGCTCGGATCTGAGGAATCCGAGCCCGCACATCTCTAATATATATATATATATATATCGATGGAAAGATAACCCTTTCACTGCACTGTGTAAATATCGGCAGCACCTCTATAAGTCCCCCCTGTTAGTGGAGGAGAAAGAACGCATAGACAGAAAAGATATAGCGTGCGCCTCCTATTGTTTCACCACCACCACCTTAAAATTCAGATGGACATAAACATTTCTGGTAAAATAGTTGTACAATTTATTATAAAATAATATTTGTTCCGTATGCAGTCACAGTCTTCTCAATCACAATAACCCGACACGTTTCGTCCTATGGACTTCATCAGGGGTATTACATATGACTCACATTGGCATGTGTTCTTTGATAAAAAGCTGGTTATGCTGGTTCCTCAGTGGGATACTGGAACCGACTAAAAAGATGTCTCCCTTTCAGTATGGAATGGGGCAAAAAAATGGGTGGTTTGGAGAGGGGTTTTTCTTGTCAGTCCTCTCAAGAACATATACTGTAACTCCCAAGCTGCCACTCCAAATAGCTGCAGAATATAATATATATATATATAGATAGATAGCAGTTGTTATTTGGCACCCTTGTTTAGACCTTTGGTAATTTATTCTACAATAGCCTTTGGTTAAATTCAAAGTAAATCAAAGTAAAGTCCAAATTTTATAAACATTTATTAAAAAGTCTCTTGTTCCACTCAGCAGTGATGGTGGTTCCAGACCATAAAAACTTCAATAGTGTATTTCAAATATTTCAGATTAGTAGGCAAACGTTCCCAATGTGTTTCGTCCCTGCAAGGGACTTCATCAGGGGTTTGCTACAAGCATAATAATATAAACTTTAAAGGTACATAATGACAATTCATACATTCATCTTTTTAACAATGATAAAACAATCAAAGGACTTCACTTTTGAACAATTATAATTACAACTTAATTAGCTAAATCCTCAAAGTAAATCAACTTCACAATTCCCCTTTCCCCAGTCCAACAGGGGTTCTTGTAAGTCCGGCAGGCGAGGTAAAATAATCAATAAGAAAGTGGCGCGAAACAAGGGTTTGTTCTCCATTATATATATATATATATATATATGTGTGTATATATATATATATATATATATATATATATGTATATATATATATATATATATGTATATATTTTTGTGGGTGGTCCAGCACTCTGTTTTCAGGGGGTCTGGTCGCTCCGGTACCCTCGACCAGTATGCGGTAGGATTTTTTGGGGTTGCCGCAGCACAAACAAACTTGTAAATCCAAATGCAAGTTTTATTGTGGATAAAAATATCTCATGGTACGACGTTTCAGGGACCCATGTGCCCCTTTTTCAAGGTAACACGGCGGTTCCGTCGTCAGACCAGTAGAATGCACACTACTGGTCTGACGACGGAGCCACCGTGCTCCGAAACATTACCCCTCATCTAGCACATGGATTAAAAATAATCCTCCTGTTTTTACCGCGTGCAAGTCTCTGAGTGCCACTGTGTTCTAGTCGTTTACATTGGAGGCTAACACCTCAATTGATGGCACCAGAGCCAGCCACAGCCAGCATCCACCCCAAGTCCTGAGTGCCGGGCCTTTTCTACCTATATACAGGGGCGGATCCAGGAGAAAATGACAGGGGGGCACCATGATAAGGGAGGGGATGGGGGGGATGTTAGTGTGTGCCAGCGAAGAGGAGGAGAGCAGAGAGAGCCCTGGCATTTAAAGTACACAGGCCCACCTTGGCGTCAAACGTGAGTAAAATAGTTGTGCACGCGGCGAAGGCGCGCGCGCTCCGAAAGAGGTGGTGTGGCCATTTACAAGGAGTGTGTCCTTGAGTGCAGTGTACCACACCATGTACCACTTCTACACATTATGCAACAAAATAGTAGACCCCATTATACATGATGCCAAACGAAATGAGCCAAAATTCACATAATGCCACACGGATTGAGCCAAAATTCACATATTGCCACACAGATTGAGCCAAAATTCACCTAATGTCACACGGATTTAACCAAAATTCACATATTGCCACACAGATTAAGCCAAAATTCACATAATGCCACACGGATTAAGCCAAAATCCACAATAAACTCCATAAACAGGGACATTGCGCGCCAAAAATTTACACCGTAATGCCCATTACACATTAAGCCACACACCATAATGTCCATTATGTATTATGCCAAACATTGTAATGCCTATTACAAATTATGCTGCATACTGTAAATGCTGCTTACCTACATGCTCTTTGCCAGGGGTTCCATGCTCTTTGCCAGGGGTTCCATACTCTTTGCCATGGGTTCCATGTTCTTTGCCAGGGGTTCCATGCTCTTTGCCATGTGGGATTACATGCTTGATGCCAGGGGTTCTATGCTTGTTGCAATGTGGCATTACATTGCTTGTTGCCATGTGGGATTACATGCTCATTGCCATGTGGGATTACATGATTGTTGCCAGGTGTTCTATGCTCGTTGCCATGTGGGATTACATGCTCGTTGCCATGGAGGAATACATACTCCTGGTAATAAGGGGACAGCCACCGCCGGGAAGAACTGTGAGCACTGACAGCTGGGCAGAGAGCCAGGGGCTGCCCGGCTGTATTCACAGCACTGCACATCCCGGCTATTTGAAATCTCACGCTGCCGCCTGCTGGATCTCAGGAGCGGCAGTGGTGGCTCCTGATTGGCTGCCGGACCCGGGAGGCGGAAGCGCAAGATTTCAAAACGTGTAGCACTCTGAATACAGCCGGGCAGCCCCTGGCTCTCTGCCCGGCTGTCAGACCTTACAGTTCTTTCCAGCGGTGGCTGTCCCACACCCAGTTACCGGGAGTGGCCCTGCGGCAGGGGAGTAACTAGAACTTTGAGTCCCCATAGCAAAATATTGAAAGGGCCCCTTCCTACCATTGTCACTATAATGCCCCTTGGGGGAAAGAAGAAAAATTAAGGTGAGTGAGTGACAAAGGAGGTATCAGAGAAAAAGAGAGGAGCGAGATAGAGAGGAGCGAGATAGAGAGGAGCGAGATAGAGAGGTCAAGGAGAGAGCTTCATGGAAAAATAGGAAATGAGACAAAAAAGAGGAGAAAGAGGGGTGCTAACAGGAGTGAGAGATAGAGAATGTCAGGGAGGGGGGGGGGGGTTGAGGGGGTCTGGGGAAACCAGGAATGGAAGAGGGGGGAGACAGGAAGGTAAGAGGGGGCACTGAGCAGGCACTGAGCAGGCAGGGAGTGGGGAGAGGGGGCTATGGAGACAGGGTGTGTGACGAGGGGGGCTAGAGGGGGCTTGGGAGACAGGGAGTGGGAGAGGTGAGACAGGAAGTTAAGAGAGGGAAAAAGGGTGGAAAATGCTGGGATTAGGGAGAAAGGGAGGGGGGAGTAGGGGGCTAGGTATACAGGAAGGTGGGAGAGAGGTGACTGAGCAGACATGGAGTGGGAGAGAGAAGGGGGGTGGCGACAGTAATAACTTGGTAAAGTGCCTCCTAATCATCTCCCCCCGGTACCTTGTTCAGTACCCACCCAGTCCCTCTTCAATAGTAGCGGTGCGTCCTACCGCTGCAGATCCTGACCTCCCGCTGTGCTGCGCTGGCATCTCAGACTCCAGCTGCAGTGATCTCTGCTGGCACTGTGTCCCCCCGCAGACAGCCCCTGGCTGTTCCCCGGCTCCAGAAGCTGCTGGTGTACAGATCCCCTCCACGCGCGTCGGGTCCTACTGACAGGCACGCCGCTGTGCCCCCCTGCAGACAGGCCCTGGCCGTTCCCCGGTCCCGGAAGCTACTGGTGTTTAGATCCCCAGCACGCGCGTTGGGTCCCACTGACAGGCACCATCAAGTGCCTGTAGGTGCGGTAGAACAGGGAAGGACTCCACAGCAGCAGCCGCTGATTGGGCTCAAATGACGGCAGCACCGCTGTCACTACCCACGCAGCAGATATAAACAGGAATGACAGGGGGGGCCACGTGCCCGGGTTCCCCCCCTAAATCCGCCACTGCCTATATACATTCATCTATATATATATAAATATATATATGTATATATAAAGAAAGAGTGATTGGAGTGCGCAACCTAATACATAAAATGTACCTCACAGTTGAACTTAAATTAAAATACATTCTGGAGATCACTTCCATGTGTCCAATGTTGGGTGTATTTGCAATGATTATGCACAGTCCGTTTTAAGAAGAATAATCTTTTTATTGCACGAAATATCCCACGCGTTTCGTCACTACGACTTCATCAGGGGTAAAACTGGGAATGGTACAGAAAGGAAAAAAGAACAATAATAATAAAAAATTAGTCTATAATAAAATAAAAAAAATAAAAGGAAACCGGGAGCTAGCCAATAAGAAGTCAGATGAGATTCAATTCTGCTTACCAATAAGGAATTGTGGATTTAGTCAACCAGTTTGGGATAATTCTGGATGTTATGGGTAATCTTCTGAGATAAATTACCTATGTTGATCTGTTCAAGAAAAAGTGAAATGTATTTATATATGTAAATGGGGTAACAATATGCTTAGAAGTTTGTAAAATCAGTATAACGTTAAGGAATGCCCATTTAATAGATGGCCATTCGCATTTTAGTATTTAAACTCTCCATATAGATTAGTCTATTATATTACTACAGGTTGAGTATCCCTTATCCAAAATGCTCGGGACCAGGAGAATTTTGGATAACGGATTATTCCGTATTTCGGAATATTTTAATATTTCAATGATGTTTTTTGAAGTATCTTGCATTTATGCTGTATAAACACATAAAATACACACATATATATTTTATTACCACATAAAATACACACAAATATATTTTATTTGTTCAAAAAACAAGGTTTCAAAACATGAAACAAAATTTGTGTCTTATCTCCGGTACTGAATTTGAATGCCAAGCAATCATTGTCTTGCACATATATAGTGCCAGTTACATATCATGTCCCCAGTGATGCTGTTACAAATGTCCCAAGTGAGTTTTTATAAAAAAAAAAAATTTCTTCACTTTCTGGAATGTATGGTTTTCGGAATAATTCGGATAACGGATATTCGGATACGGGATACTCGACCTGTAGTTTGTTTCAGGTGGATTTGATTATATTGTCTCACTGGATTAAATTGCAGACTTTATATTCTGGACATTACATATATTCATGACTATATTTAACAGGATAATTCCTATGTTGTACATATATATATATACTTTTGGAGCTGAGCAGTACACATCTTTCCATTGGGCTACTAGTAAGTACTCACCTATATTGGTAAATTTTTGCTGTTTGAAGTCATGGTTTAATATGTGAGTTGAACACGCTGTTGTTCCTCTAAAATTAATTTTTTTCAAGAATGTAATCCGTTAAAAAATTATGAAAAATATTTTTTTTTTTTTTTTATGTACATTTCTTTAGTCGGAAATAGTATGTATTGATATATACTTTATTTAATTCTATGTATTTTTCTGTCAATCTCTGCCCTACTTGCAGAGGTTGCTGAATTGATTATAATAGAGTGTCAATCTTAATCACTTCACCAGATTCCCCTTATCTATCTACAATTGAAAGTGGTCATTATAGCCGTATAACTTTGAATGGTTTCTCTATTTGTTTATCCATCTGTAAACAAGCTGGTGGTATGTACTTTTTTCATCATACTTCAAAAGGAAAATAATCTGTTTTGAATTAAGCGAAATGTTATACTGAGGATTTTTATTGAACTTTAATTCTAGGACATTATGTTATAATCACCTAAGGACATCTCTTCTTTGTGAAATTTCTATATTTGGTTGGTGTCCAAACCCTAAACCATTGACTGGTATGTGATCCAAAGGACCAATATTTAATCGTTTTCCTTCTCCCTTTTCTTACACCTGCTCAACCTATTACCCTCTTCTTATTATTTGTTTTTATCCAATTTATGGACATTGTATTTATTTGTATTTACTGTAATTCACAGTGTGACCATCGTTGCTTACTGTTGTATTGTGCCCCTGAGGAAGTCGTGTTCACGACAAAACGCGTTGGGCCTATTGGGCGCATTTCGACTGTTGACCTGAATTGTGTTTATGTCATTTTATACATTGTAAAGTGTATCAATTCGACCTTTGTTTATACTGCTATGCTCTGTGAGCAAATGTTTATTAAATTTTTCCTATTTTAAACCATACTGTCTTAAATAATTGAAAGGTCCTAGCGCACCCTGAAAACCCTTTTTCTCTCTATTTCTATACTGGGTCCTATCTAACAGGGGACCCCCTCAGGGTTGCTGCTTAACTAAATTCACTGAGCGCATTGTGTGGCCTTCTTTTTCTCGATATCATCTTTGCTGTTAGATTCCACACGT
Source organism: Crinia signifera (assembly GCF_055691185.1). Classification (NCBI taxonomy): domain Eukaryota; kingdom Metazoa; phylum Chordata; class Amphibia; order Anura; family Myobatrachidae; genus Crinia; species Crinia signifera. The sequence continues at coordinate 80,591,974 of NC_139228.1, read as the reverse complement.
TGCAGCCATGCATTTTCTCAATGACAGAACTAAAAGATCTTTTAATGCCAAAAGCATATTTTCAGAAGATGAGCAGGTGTCGGAAATGGAAGACAACGATAACGATTATTATGGATACCTTAATACTCTGGAAAAATTGGGAACAAAAGAGTTGAAAGGCTGGTACGACATCATCACGCTAGAGAAGTACCTAGAAGTAGGGCGTATCCCGCGAGGATTAAGAATACAAAAAAGCCCGACCTATGGAAGCGACAATGTTTCGTTCTTGAAAAACTGGAATTCAATTTTGGACGATTGTTCCACCAAACTTATCAATCTATTGGTCAATGAACGTAAAAAGGAACTTATATTAATCGATAATGAAATCGGAAAACTCGAATCCTCACTATCGAAATTCGATCTGAATGAGGATTTCAAAAGGGACACAACCGATCTACAAAATAAAATGAGTAAACTGGAAAAAGAAATAATTTTGAGAAAACAAAAAAAGTTTACTCGGGACAAGAAAGATTATGCCAATGGCCAAGTTCACAATTGGCCTAAAGAAATTAAGAACCCTCAGTATAACATCAGACGTTTCCAACCTCAAAGGGAAGAACACCCCTACAGAGAACACCCCTACAGAGATAATCACAGAAGGACCCCTTATAACAAATTTGATTATGGTAGACAGGGGATAAATTCCCATAGACACAACGAGCAATATGGACATACTTATAGATCCAATAGATATGATCATAATGACCAGAGAGAGAATTTTCAATCCAGAAGAAACTATAGGGGTCGGTTCCCCTCATATCGTGAAAATCCTCACCATAACAGATTTGAAGTATTTAGATCTCCGTCAGTAGATAGAACCCACCAACGTCATTTTTTGGAGGAAGGTCACAGTTCGAATCCACCGCCACGGGTTACCAGAGAAGAACTACACACCCGGTTAGACTCACCCCATGGACAGAAAAGAAGGTTCGATGGAGAAGTAGAGGATCTAGAGGGGGGAAAAAACTCCCCAAAAAAGAAAAAAGCCCCATCCACTCAGTTGGTTCCGGAATCATCAACATTTCCGCGAAGGAGTTATCTGCAGCCGAGACATCGGTTCTAGAAAGGGCTTAAATTTGCTCCTAATAACCACATTGATCCTTTCAATCTGTTTATCGATCTTAATAAATATGTTAGGAACTTGACCGTACAAAGACACTTTCTGAAAAATCCCTCCATTCAATCGGTACCCATAAATGATGCCCCCTTGGTTTCCCTACCCTCGCGGTTTTACCCGGTAGAATCAAGGGGCAGTCATATAGAAATTTTCTATGAAGCTGTCCGTGAGGATTTCCGGAAAATCAAACCTAACAAACACATTTCCCACAATTTGAACATCAGGGAAAATAAAGCTTTGAATATCCTCAAAAAAGATGAAGATACAATTATACGTTCAGCAGACAAAGGAGGAGCTGTCGTTGTGCAGGACAAAACCAACTATTTAATTGAAGCCAACAAGATCCTTGGTGACCAAACCAACCAAGCCAAATTGTCTAGTAATCCGACGGAGGACTTCAAACTGGATCTTGAGTCTCTCTTACATTCAGGCCTCCAAAAGGGAGTCATCTGCAGAGATGAATTTGACTTTATGAACGTCAAATTCCCCACCATGCCAGTGTTTTACCACATTCCTAAAGTGCATAAGGACAAAATGCATCCACCTGGTCGTCCGATCATTGCTGGAGTCAATTCTCTTACGGCCAATTTGTCCCATTATTTGGACTTAAAACTCCAGCCTTATGTCCTACAAACACGCTCTTATCTTAAAGATAGTACCGCGGTGTTAAATCTATTGGAAGGGAAAATTTGGTCCTCCGAGTTTTGTTGGCTCACTATTGATGTACAGAGCCTTTACACCTCTATACCACACATCAAAGGCCTCGAGTCGGTGGGAAAAACCCTTAAGAACAACCCCTTGATGAAAGATTCTGAATTAACTTTTTTGACTGAAAGTATGAATTTCATTCTCGTCCATAATTTTTTTGAATTTGACGGACAATTTTTCCTCCAACAACAAGGCACGGCTATGGGCACTAAATTTGCCCCCGCCTATGCCAACTTGTACATGCGGGCATGGGAGGAGAACCACATCTATGGTACTGCTCTTGAAGAAAACATCATCTTGTACCGCAGATATATCGATGATTTGCTTTTTATATGGCGAGGTGACCAAACAAGTATTGAGGATTTCATGACACATCTACAAATCAATGAGTACAATCTGAAATTTACTTTTAAATCCCATCCAACGGTAATCGAATACCTAGATCTTGAACTTGAAGGTATACCAGATAAAGAAATTACCACAAAAACTCATTTTAAAGCTGTAGACGCCAACAGTTACATCCCGGCTAACAGTTGTCATCACCCCACTTGGAAAAAGAGCGTCCCCTACGCCCAGTTCCTCCAATTAAGATGTAACTGTAGTAAAACCTCTGATTTCGAACAACAATCACAACTGTTGTCTGATCGCTTCCTTGAAAGGGGGTACGATAGGCCATTCATCGAATCTTCGAAGGATAAAGCATTTACCCAAGAAAGAAATTCATTACTAGTACAATCTAAGAAAGACAAAGTTGATTTTAAATGCCGACCATTTATAACACAATTCAACTGTGAAAACCAACAAAATAAGCGGACACTTGAGCGCCATTGGGATTTACTCTTGCGGGACCCCGTACTGGGATCTCACCTTCCGAATAAACCCAATCTTGTATTTAGGAGAGCATCCAATCTCAAAACTATGTTGGCTCCAAGTAGATTGAAATCATCAATTAATAAAGTACCGGCTACCAACAACTTTCTTGAAAAAAGAGCAGGCATTCTACCATGCAACAAATGCATTTGTTGCAAATTCATTGATAAGACCAAATTCAGTTGCACTTTGAATAATGGAAAAATCTATACCATCAAGGACTCTGTAACCTGTAATTCGGATCATATTATATATATGATTACTTGCAGTTGTAACCTGAAGTACATTGGTAAGACCATCCGACAAGCAAAAATACGGATACAGGAACACATGAGAAATATTAAAAACAAAGTACGCATTCATAGTCTGCCTAGACATTTTCTTGATCACCACAATTCGACAGTTACAAAAGATAATTTCAAGTTTACCATACTCGAAAAAGTCAAGGAGAATCCAAGGGGTGGAGATAGAGGCCGCAAGCTCATCCAGCAAGAAAGCTACTGGATTTACACTCTAGATACATTATCTCCTAGAGGTCTAAATGAAGGGGTCGACATAGTGGCCTTTCTCTGAGAAATTCTGGGGCTTCCTCCCCCCCCCCTTTTTCTTCATTCTCCTTATCATTTTTTCCACTTCTCTCTTTTTTACAATTTAAAATTAATTATTGTCAATTTTCTGACCTCAGTAATATACAATTGAATCCTTCTCTTTAAATTGTTTTGTACTATATGCAGTTTTTTTGTAAATTAAACCATGACCTCATAGCTATTTTTTATCACTTTCATCATCATTCTTTTTTTGATGAATTGTAACATTTATTTATCACTATCACCTCACCATCTATATTCATTGTGAGGCTAATTTAGTAATTCAATCAACCATTGATATATATTAGTTATAATCGATTAATATCAATATTCACATTCCCTTAAGTGATATCACGCCCGTATCTATATTAGCACCATATAATTATATTTTTCAACAAAAATTTCTTTTTAACTTCCCCAATCTATTTTTACCTATAGTAGCGCTAATTAGCAGCATTTCCTCTAGGTGGAACGCAGGGTGCGTTCCACTCGTAATTACTATGGAAGCGGAGTTCTATTCAGGGATAGCCCTATAATATAAGGAGATTTTCTTATGGTGGAACGCACAGTGCGTTCCTCCGCCGTCTCCCGCACTTCCGGGTAGCTGGCGCCTCGCGTATATGTTTGGTGTGAAGCACCAGGAAGTGGCTTTTCCTATGGAACGCATGATGCGCTCCATCATCAATCCCCGCTCGTCCACGCTACTAAAGGCGGATATGACGTCATTGGAACGCATATTACACCCACCGTGCGTTCCATGACGGATTAAATTCGACTATCTCTTTTTTCTGAAGCTATATACACCGTCACTGTATGTTTTTTTCTTTATTATGCTAGCGCCAGTTAAATTATTAATACCTAAAGGGGGAGGGGGAGGGAGGAAAAAAAAAAAAGAATTTTTTTTTTTTTTTTTTCCATATGCCCATTTATAGGCACTTGATAGTTCACATCCCATTAACAGCTACAGGAAGTGACGTTTTTTCTACACCCTATATATACCAAGCTCACTCACTGGTCTGTCACTCTCACTTTTGGAGCTGAGCAGTACACATCTTTCCATTGGGCTACTAGTAAGTACTCACCTATATTGGTAAATTTTTGCTGTTTGAAGTCATGGTTTAATATGTGAGTTGAACACGCTGTTGTTCCTCTAAAATTAATTTTTTTCAAGAATGTAATCCGTTAAAAAATTATGAAAAATATTATTTTTTTTTTTTTATGTACATTTCTTTAGTCGGAAATAGTATGTATTGATATATACTTTATTTAATTCTATGTATTTTTCTGTCAATCTCTGCCCTACTTGCAGAGGTTGCTGAATTGATTATAATAGAGTGTCAATCTTATTCACTTCACCAGATTCCCCTTATCTATCTACAATTGAAAGTGGTCATTATAGCCGTATAACTTTGAATGGTTTCTCTATTTGTTTATCCATCTGTAAACAAGCTGGTGGTATGTACTTTTTTCATCATACTTCAAAAGGAAAATAATCTGTTTTGAATTAAGCGAAATGTTATACTGAGGATTTTTATTGAACTTTAATTCTAGGACATTATGTTATAATCACCTAAGGACATCTCTTCTTTGTGAAATTTCTATATTTGGTTGGTGTCCAAACCCTAAACCATTGACTGGTATGTGATCCAAAGGACCAATATTTAATCGTTTTCCTTCTCCCTTTTCTTACACCTGCTCAACCTATTACCCTCTTCTTATTATTTGTTTTTTATCCAATTTATGGACATTGTATTTATTTGTATTTACTGTAATTCACAGTGTGACCATCGTTGCCTACTGTTGTATTGTGCCCCTGAGGAAGTCGTGTTCACGACGAAACGCGTTGGGCCTATTGGGCGCATTTCGACTGTTGACCTGAATTGTGTTTATGTCATTTTATACATTGTAAAGTGTATCAATTCGACCTTTGTTTATACTGCTATGCTCTGTGAGCAAATGTTTATTAAATTTTTCCTATTTTAAACCATACTGTCTTAAATAATTGAAAGGTCCTAGCGCACCCTGAAAACCCTTTTTCTCTCTCTATATATATATATATATATAAATAAATTCTGTAGTTCCGCACTCCCAGCCAACAATGTAACAAATTGCGGTGCTCCTTTAAGGTGACACAATGTGTCCCAATGTATAACAGGGTTGGATATTCCAATAAGGGCACTCACCAGTAAATCATGAAAGGTTTATTCAGGGTACATTACCAATCAACTACTACTACTAATCGACTACTATGCCTGATTGGTAATGTACCCTGAATAAACCTTTCATGATTTACTGGTGAGTGCCCTTATTGGAATATCCAACCCTGTTATATATATATATATATATATATATATATATATATATATATATATATATATAAAACACAGGTGGGATCCGGCTCTCCATATAGCGGTGCTTCTGCGCCAGGTGCCCGTAAAGCATAATAGTATAGCTCAGCTGGGGATACAATACTCCAGACGGCTTCTTAAGAATAAATACACTTTAACCACAGACTGTGGTACAACGTTTCAATGCCCATTTTTATTGCAGCATTTTCATCAGGTATAAGTAGCATGTACAGAAATCTTACCTTATAAGCACCAGAGCACGGGGGCGGAAGACGCTGCCCGGACTGCAGACGCAGAGAAATGACATCACAAGAAGAGATCATAGTGCACCCGTCACCATAGATACAAGGATAAACACAGTGGGAGCAAGTAGCAATAGTCAATAATGGAAAAACGCACATATACATCATGAATGATCCGCCTAGTAGAGTGTATAATATTCATCTTCAGTCTCCTCGACACCTACTTCAGAACTGATGCTGATTTTAGTTCTACCAGCTATACCCCTATTTATGCTGTATTTTATCAACACACCCTCTACGTTACCTTGTAATTTGTTTTTTGTTTGCTATGTACGGCGCTGCGGACACTTTGTGGCGCCTTATAAATAAACAAACTACTAGTACTACATATAGCAATGACATGATTCATCTTATACCTAAATGCTGCAATAAAAAGGGCATTGAAACAGTCTGTGGTTAAAGTATATTTATTCTTAAGAAGCACCCTGGAGTACTGTATCCCCCTGCTGAGATATATATATATAGCAAGAAACTAAGTGCGCCCCTAGATTGACTTCCACCACCAAATCCAGTATGAAGAACCGAATTTACAATGTTTAAATCACTGTTCAACAGTTTTAATACAATTTTTCATAAAAAAACAATATAAAAACACTTTTTCATCTGTAAGTATTCGAAAAATTCAGTTCAACAAATGCAAGGAAAAGACCCAACGCGTTTCGTCGTAAACGACTTCCTCAGGGGTAACATTCCAAAGGCATATGGAACACAAGTATAGATGAAGTGTGATGACTCAAAAGATGGATCCTTTGAAGATCCTGGTAAGGGGATGCAAACCTGCATCAATTTCCATAGGTGTCCTTATTTAAAATCACCAATTCTGAGGGAAATCGAACACAATCCTCAGAAACTTCTCAACAGGTAAAGGTTACAAACCAAACTGCAGGTAAAATATATATATATATATATATATATATATATATATATATATATATGACAGCTCTGGCAGCTGTGCGTGGTCAAATGGACTAATACTTTGTCTCTGTTAAGTGCCATCTAGTGGCTGCCAGTGTGCACAACACTCCAATGGTCCATATAGAGGCGAGGAGCAGTATTGGCCTATATATATATATCCAACATACTGTAGGTTTGAAATACAGGCAGCAGTCCAATAAGCATAGTCTTGCAATAGTCTGGAGAATAGACTGCTAACATCTACACTCATTAGTACTGTAATGTAGACGTGTGCTACAGTATATCACAGTTTTTTCCCCCCATCCATTCTTCTATCATTAATTTATAATAACCATTAAACAGATAAATAAATGAAAGCTATGTACTCATGTCAATCATAAAACAAATACCTTTCGATCCCAGGCTGCTGGAGAAATCTTTTCAATTTACACCTAAATGAATCATAATTTGTATTTTAGTTTTCGGTATTCATGCTGTCAGTTCTCCACTCCATTTATTGTTTTACAATGGATTGTTTTAAGCCTAATACACACTTAGGGCCTTATTCTAGTTCACTCTTTCTGACAAAATCCTTCTTAGAAGGACAAAACCATGTGCACTGCAGGTGGGGCAGATGTAACGTGCAGAGAGAATTAGATTTGGGTGAGTTATTTTGTTTCTGTGCAGGGTAAATACTGGCTGCTTTATTTTTACACTGCAATATAGATCTCACTTTGTAGTAATACCCGACCCAAATCTAATTCTCTCTGCACAAGTTACATCTGCCCCACCTGCCGTGCACATGGTTTTGTCCATCTAAGAAGGATTTTGTCAGAAAGAGTGAACTAGAATAACCTGCCCTTAATGTCAGGGGCCGAGGCCAATCTAGTGGACAATATTAACCGTGGCTTCCGATATTGCGTGTTCAGTCTTTAACGACACGCGGGAGCCGGCAATAGTAACGGTATTGAGTGTAGGCCCTTTCTGAGTGATATTGTGCACAGTGTCATCTAGTGTGTATGGGGCTTTAGGGTACAGTCATGTGCAAACCTCCCAACCGTACTCATTCAGTAGGTCGACCACTATTGGTCGACACATACAAAAGGTTGACATGCATTACGACGCGGTACACTTATACTGTGTTCATGACAACCAACGTCGACAGACACAAAAAAACTAAAAATGCATGTCATCTTTTTTCATCTCGACCTATTGCTTGTGTTGACCTTTTGACCATGGACCTAATGCATGTTAACCTTTTCATGTGTCAACCAATAGTGGTCAACCTAATGACTGTTGACCTAAATATTGTTGAGCAATCCACATCCCTCATCAGTAAGTCCAGGGTTCCGCGGCGCCTGCGATGAGTTGTGGCCAGTGTAAACATCGTTCCATAAGGAGCCTGTTACGATGGATTTCGGACATTTTCGCGCGGCTGTGATTGGATGTGAAGCCGCCTTACACATCCATACGCCAGTGTGCACATTAACTTGCAGGGCGGGATTTCACTCTAGCGGGGCAGTGGCTTAACAGATCGCTGGGGAATTTGCGGCTGTGGGATCAGGCCTGAGTCAGTCCCTGTGTATGGAAGGGCTACGTATTGTTACTCGCCATCGCTGGCACACATCGTTCTACAGTGTACCCGGCTTTACAATTTCCAGCGTTCCCCCATTTACAGCTCGTACTGCTGATGAAATACAGACACTGAGACATAAACACTGATATAAAGGACATCACAGTATAGGAAAACATCAAAGCAATCCGACTCCAAAGCACAGAACACAACAGACAGAATGTTGAACAGACATCTATGTAGATAGCAAGCTCATGGGGCGAGTATTTACTGTGCTTTGTTCTTTTGGTACTTTGTACATACAAACAGAAGTGTCTAATCCCATGTGTGCACTGCTCACCTCTGGTAACGTCTCTCCTGGATAGTGCAGCTGATCCCCCTCTCCAAGGATGGCATGCCTGCTGTTCCCTGTGCCATACGTCTGCCCTGCAACGTAAGCTGCTGCCGCCAGTCGCTGAACGGGCGCTGGCTGCAGCATATTGGGGCTAAAGCATTTTATATATTGAGGCTTATTTCATTACTATTGATGTATAGCTATTTACGCTGTTTCGCTGTCAGTCAGTTATTTGTGCTGCCTTTAAGTATGTTTTTTCTATTCTCTAACATCATCCCCCAGTCTCCGCTTTGCCCTGGCCACCAGGCTCCGTAGGTGCCCGGTCTCCGCTCTTCCAGTTGCCATCTTCTTGTATACCACAGGCAAAGGGGAAAATGTACTAAGATGGGAGTTCTGTTCCAGATGGGATGTTGCTATGGGAAACCAATCAGATAATTTCTCTTCTCTTCTAGAAGGTGCTATATAAATAAGAAATAGTTCCTGATTGGTTGCCTATAGCAACATCACATTTTATAACATTTCCCCCTATGTGTCTTGCTGTAGCCCTGCTGCACCTGATTGCCTCTCACTGGCAGCAGCAGGGGAGACACATAAGAAGGAGCCTTGTAGGAAAACATTTATGGTTGGGGGGAGCATTTCCTCTGATTCCGGTTGGTTGATTGCTCCACAGTGTCTAGAATAGACCATCAATAGGTCGACACCAAAACGTCGACACGTAATAGGTTGGTATGAAAGAGGTCGATATGGTCAAAAGATGGACATGCATAAGGTAGACACACAAAAAGGTTGACACATGTTTTTTCCAATTGTTTTCATTCTTCGACATTGACCCAAAAATTGTTTAAAACTCTGTGACCTATCTAATAATCCACGGTACTTGTTAAGTTTCACGGCCGATCCGATGCGATTTTTTACCTGTTCATAACCCCACTATCCACTACACATGGAGTTGATTTTATATAGCGCGGCGAGCGGACGCGGATTACTGCGCTCGCCACACAAAAAAATCGCATCGGATTGCCCGATATATCGACCGATATCGTTTTTGATATATTGGCCACCGTGAAACTAAACAAGTACCTAATCCACACCCCAAGGCGCACAAGGCTTTGATTGAATGTTTCTTAGTGGGGGTCCATGTTGACAGGTGTCAGCCCCGACACAAAAACGCGAAAACTCATGTCAACCCTTTCATGTGTCGACCTTTGACCTTTGACCTTTTGACACAAGAGGTAAGGCTGGGGGTGGGTCAAGGGGCGGCCCACTGTCCGGAAATCTCTCATCAAAAAGGTGGTAATCCTTATGTGTGGCTAAAGTCATGTTGTCATCCGTGCACCCACACATTGCATGGGAGGATCCAGTATGAGCCAACAGCGGCAAAGCAGGAAAGGTTAGTGGCAATCTGCAAGGGCATGGCGGGAATCTGCACGGACCCCCCCCCCCCCACACACCCCTAACACAGAGCAGGAATCAGTCTACCTACCCATGTAAATGATTATGGGCCAGATTCTCTAAGCTTCAAAAGTGATAAAATGGAGAGTGATAAACAGCCAGCCAATCAGCTATTGTCTGACATTTTTCAAACACAGTCTATGGCTTGGCAGGTAGGAGCTGATTGGCTGGCTGTTTATCACTCTCCATTTAATCACTTTTGAAGCTTAGAGAATCTGGGCCTCTATCTGGAACTATAATACCTGTTATACACAGGTAGTGGGAGGGGTTAGGGGGTCACTGCGTTAGGGAGTGTTTATTTGCACAGCAGGGGGGGGGGGTGGGCTGCAATGCACTTCGAGGGGGAAGGGAGTTTCTGCATAAAGAGGGTATTACAAAGCGGTTGTTCTGCACATGGTGAAATCTGTATGAAAAGTGTGTTTGTGTGTGTGTGTGGGGGGGGGGGGGGGGGTGGGGGGGGGGTGGGAGTGATGCACAGTGAGCTTTTGTGCACTGTGTTAGGTATATTTTGCACAGGGGATACGTTTGCATTGGGGAAATAATTACACTACATGATACATTGTAAATTTGTATTTGTGAATAACCATATTTGTCTGACACAGTATTTACCAAGGAAGATGCAAAGTGTGCTTTATTACAATGCAATTCTCCGTATACAAATCATAATGACAATGTATTGTATATTATATAGTATTATATATCATTTAAATGAAATTATCTTATTTGCACTTAACCACAAACTCCTTAGCAAACTGTTCTTTAGCTGTGGCCTGATTAAGGGTTTCAGTGGCCCTAGGCTAATACAGAAAGGCCCCTCCCTTCCCTTCCCCACCACCAATTATATCACTGATATTCAGCTAAAAATCTGTAACAGGCTCGGTCCTCAGCGCCATACATATTGCCCCTTACTGCCCTAGCAGTGCTGGCAACCGCGGCACTGGCATAAATCACAGCCTCGGCAGCAGAACCAGACGTGGCTCTCACAGGATCTCGTCTTCCAGCGCCTCCGTTACACCAGCCAGAGGCGGAATGACCATTGGTGCATCGGGACCCCTGAGGACTAAGGGACCCACTGCTGCCCCTGTCACCCACTGTTTCTCCCTGTAACCCTCTGCCTACCCCTGTCACCCACTGCCGTGTTGCATATTGTGAATTTGAGTTGGGGTGGAAGGGAGGGGCCGAATAATATTTTTGCCCCTGAGCCAACCAACCACAAGTTCTGCCACTGACACCAGCAATTCCAGCAGGCACCACTGCTCCCACAGTCCCAGCAGGCACCGCTGCTCCCACAGTCCCTGCAGGAGAACTCACAAAACCTTGCTCGGCCACAAATCCGGCAGCACCAGGAAGCGCTCACATCCCAGTGCAATCGATTGTTTCGATGCTGTGGCCCCCCAGGAACCAGCACTCCAGCCCTGGTGCTATATAGAATATAAAATATATGGTTTCATTAAAGGATAGATTATTTTATACATTCACTCCTGGATTTTACTCATTATTGAAAGTTTTTATTATATTTAAATGGGATAAAACTTAAATAGGTGCATAATAGGTGCGATTGAAACATTTTAGGCACCAAAATTACTTGCAGCCACTTACCAGAAGATGGTGCCATTCACAAGGCAATTATAGATTATGCAATAGATTAGATACAGTATACAACCATTAAAGTTTGGGTGAAATTGGCTAAAAGGAACCGAAAAACTCTTTGCTGGAAATAAATGATAGTAATATCTTTCTTCATCAGAAGTTGTTTGAATATTTTGGTACTTATGTAATATCTGGGCTCCCCTTTTTCTTATGAGACCGTGTCCCCTCGGGCACGGTGGCTCGCTGCGCTCGCCACACTATATAAAATCAACTCCATGCGTAGTTGGATAGTAGGGGTATGAAAAAATGGGGTGCATTTAACATGGGAGGCCAGATAATACATAAGTACCAATATTTTTGCTATAAATTAGCATTGCATCAAATAAATAAATTAATAAATAAATCTTCATAATTGTGGGTGGAGACATTGAAATCATTCCTGAAATAATTCCTTATGTAGAAGAACAACTTAATTATAGCGGCGATATAGTCCGTGACTTGCTTATAGCCAGAGGTGAAGCCTAGCTCCATGACACTTGGAGCAGGCTTGTGTCCCCAGCGGCTCGTGGATGGCCCGGGTGCAGAAAATAGGAAGATTTCCCTACTCAGTGGTGCAAGTAGATATGTGGGCATGGCTGCATGCCACGGGGTCCTATCCACATGCCCACTTTCCCCGTTACTCCACCGGCATGCCTAGGTCTCTGGTCGCTGCTGAGCTTCCCCCAGTCACTCACAGAGAGAGATTAGTCAGGACGCACAAAGCCCTGTGGCAAAGGTAAAGTGGTAGGGGGTATGGAAGTAATGGGGTATAGGAGTATTGGGGTATGGGAGTAATGGGGTATAGGAGTAATAGGGTATGGGAGTAATGGGGTATGGGAGTAGTGGGGTATGGGAGTATAGGGTATGGGCGTAATGGGGTATTAGGCGGAATGGGGAATGGGCGTAATGGGGTATGGGAGTAGTGGGGTGTGGGTTATGGGAGTAATGGGGTATGGGAGCAATGAGGTATGGGAGCAATGGGGTATGGGAGCAATGGGGTATGGGCATAATGGGGTATGGGAGCAATGGGGTATGGGAGTAATGGGGTATGGGAGTAATGGGGTATGGGAGCAATGGGGTATGGGCGTAATGGGGTATGGGAGAAATGGGGTATGGGAGTAATGGGGTATGGGAGTAATGGGGTATGGGAGTAGTGGGGTATGGGCGTAATGAGGTATGGGAGTAATGGGGTATGGGCGTAATGGGGTATGGGAGTAATGGGGTATGGGAGTAGTGGGGTATGGGAGTAGTGGGGTATGGGAGTAATGGGGTATAAGAGTATTGGAGTATGGGAGTATTGGGGTATGGGAGTAGTGGGGTATGGGAGCAATGGGGTATGGGAGTAATGGGGTATGGGAGTAATAGAGTATGGGAGTAATGTGGTATGGGAGTAGTGGTGCAGTGGCGTAGCTATAGCACCGCAGCCCCCGCGGTCGCGGGGGGGGGGGGGGGGGGCGCTGTGCATATGGGGGCGCCGGGGGGGGCTGCGGTGCTATAGTAATCCCCCCACCCCCCATCCCCCGCAGGCTTACCTGTCCGCGCGTCCCGGCTCCCCTCCTGGCTTCAATCAATGCTATGGAGACGGACCACGATAAAATGGCCGCCCCATAAAGCAGACTGTTCTCTGAAACTGTCTGCGGTATGGGGGCGGCCATTTTATCGTGGTCCGTCTGCATAGAATTAATTGAAGCCAGGAGGGGAGCCGGGACGCGCGGACAGGTAAGCCTGAGGCAATGGGGGGAGGGGGCACGGGCAGCCGGTGGGGGGGGGGGGAGAGGGGGGCACGCGGGGGGGGGGGGGGGGGGAGGAGAGGGGGGGCGCCCCCCCATTAACGGCGGGGGGGGGGGGGGGTGCCCCAAACAAAGCTACGCCACTGTAGTGGTGTATGGGAGTATAGAGTATGGGCATAATGGGGTATGGGCGTAATGGGGTATGGTAGTAGTCAATGTTCCCTCTAATTTCACGAAGGCTGTGTGATTTTGGCTGTGCAACTTTTGGAGGAAATTTTAATTTTTGTGCGTCACTTATATATAACTGGAAAATGACGTCCAGCATTTGTGTTAACTTTAGTTCAAAATGATATTAAACATTTAAACATTCAAAACGCAGCACACAATGTAGTTAATGGGTGAACATACATTAATTGAGTCCACAACTGCAAAAAGAGACCACTGCTGCTTTGTGCGCTCTGTTGTAATGTCTGTGCGCACACTCGTCGAGTTGTGTGCGCATGTGCACACGCACAGCTTAGAGGGAACACTGGTAGTAGTGGGGTGTGGGTTATGGGAGTAATGGGGTATGGGAGCAATGGGGTATGGGAGCAATGGGGTATCTGCATAATGGGGTATGGGAGCAATGGGGTATGGGAGCAATGGGATATGGGAGTAATGGGGTATGGGAGCAATGGGGTATGGGAGCAATGGGGTATGGGAGCAATGGGATATGGGAGTAATGGGTGTATGGGAGCAGTGGGGTATGGGAGCAATGGGGTATGGGAGCAATGGGGTATGGGAGCAATAGGGTATGGGAGTAATAGGGTATGGGAGTAATAGGGTATGGGAGTAATGGGGCATGGGAGTAGTGGTGTATGGGAGTATAGGGTATGGGCATAATGGGGTATTAGGTGTAATGGGGTATGGTAGTAGTGGGGTGTGGGTTATGGGAGTAATGGGTTATGGGAGTAATGGGGTATGTGAGCAATGGGGTATGGGAGCAATGGGGTATGGGAGTAATGGGGTATGGGAGCAGTGGGGTATGGGAGCAATGGGGTATGGGCATAATGGGGTATAGGCGTAATGGGGTATGGGCATAATGGGGTAATGGGGTATGGGAGTAAACCACTACTAATAAGGTTGAACTAGATGGACGCAAGTCTTTATTCAGCCTCACCTACTATGTAATAAAGGGAGTGAGCAGAGTAACGTGGCGCTATCTAAAGGGATCCTACTATGTAACTATGTAATGGGGTATGGGAGTAATGGGGTATAGGAGTAATGGGGTATGGGAGTAATGGGGTATGGGAGTAAACCACTACTAATTTCCTTTTTTATGGTTTGTTTGAGAAAGTGGGGTGCTCCTAAAATTCTGCCACCTTTATTTCAATCCCCTTGGATCGATCCTTATTAATTCTACAGAAGTATTTTTTGAAAAGAGGGGTAGGGTTTTGAAAAGATGGCGCTGAATAATTTGAAGTGCAAGTAATACTTATCTATTCGTGTAGTTTTCAGTGTTGGTGAAGGCTCCTCCTACTTTCGTACTCGTTGATATTGTTGATGGAGGATACATGAAAACATAAGATATGTAACTGGTCGGTGTATTGATTTTTTTTATCACATAAATGGTTAACGTCAGCATTCATGGGGTGTAAGTAAGGATGCCTACCTTACTCAGACAGAAATAGGACACAATTTAGATTTCAGTTTCAACACACTCCACCCAAATTTAACTCTTTCTGCACGTTACATCTGCCCCACCTGAAGTGTACATGATTTTGTCCATTTTGAGAACAAATTTGTACTGTGATCAAATCTGAATAAGGGCCTTTGCCCATTCAAATAACTGGAGCAGAGACTGATGTGAATGTTCACCTATACTCTGTAAAGCGCTGCGGAATATGTGTGCGCTATATAAGAAACTGGTAATAAGTAATAGTAATAAATAAATAACATCTCCACTTGGGATGCAGTTAAAATCCCGGCGGTCGGGATCCCGGCGTTCAGAATCCCGACGCCTCAATCCCGACCGCCGAAATGCCGACACATTCTCCCTCCTGGGGTGTCCACGACACCCCTGGAGGGAGAATAAATTAGCGTACCGAGCGTAGCGAGGCACCGGGCCCGCTGCGTGGCGAGCGCAGCGAGCCCGCAAGGGGGGGCGATCCACGTCCCCCCCTTGTCGGCATTTCGGCTGTCGGGATTCCGGCGTCGGGATTCTGAACGCCGGGATCCCGACCGCCGGGATTCAATACTGAATCCCTCCACTTACAGTAACAGTTCCCGCAGAATACCTAAACCAGAGCATGCCCCGCTTTCTACATCTGTGCATACGTCAAAGTCAATGATTATTGTCAGTGGATGCAAATCAGAAATACAGAATGCTATTCTGATGAGTGTTCCTGGGCGGGAACAGGGGGTGGCTGGCATCGGTGAGCGTTTTAAGATTGTGTCAGTATCGGTTTCACTGACAACATTGGTTGAATTCCATCAGAGCCACCATAGGGTTATCATACATGATTTGGCTCCCAGTGCAAACAGTAAAATATGCACCCACATCCCCAAGGACAGTGTAACAAGTAAACATTTACATGTGCCAAAAACAGGGTTGGCCTCGCTGTATGGAACGTGGTCTTGCAGGAAAAGACCCCAGACATTGGTCACCAAAGGAAAAAAAATCCTGATTCATGCCCCTTACATTATATGTATGTTCTTCCTTATAGTAATGTCCCTTAAACATTATGCTACACATAGTACTGCCCATTGCACAATATACCACACACATTATAATGCCGCTTACACATTAGGCACCACACTACAATGGCCCGTACACAATATGCACCACACCAAAATGCCCGTTACACATTATGCATCTTACCTTAATGCCCCTTACATATTATGCACCACACCATAATGACCATTACACATTATGCCACACATCGTAATGGCCTTTGCAAAATATACTACACACTGTAATATCCCTTATACATTATGCACCACACCATATATGGCCCGTACACATTATGCACCGCACCATAATATCCCTTACACATTATGAATATTACCTTAATGCCCCTTACATATTGTGCACCACACCGTAATGACCATTACACATTATGCCACACATCATAATGGCCATTGAACAATATACTACACACTGTAATACCCCTTATACATTATGCACCACACCATATATGGCCCATACACAT
>NC_139228.1:79964635-79967135 GCF_055691185.1 Crinia signifera | reverse complement strand
ACCACCACCACACATTTACACCACCCTCATACATGCATTTATACACCGCCACCATCATACATACATACTGTACATTTATACACCACCACCCTCATACATGCATACATTTATACACCACCACCATCATACATACATACATTTATACACCATCATACATACAAACATTTATACACCACCACCCTCATGCATGCATACATTTATATGCCACCCTCATACATACATACACCACCACCACCACCACACATTTACACCACCCTCATACATGCATTTATACATTGCCACCCTCATACATACATACATTTATACGCTACCATCGTCATACATTAAGTACTTACACCACCACTCTCATCCATCCATACACTGCCTCCTTCATACATGCATACAAATATCCATACATACACTGTCTCTCATATACATTCATCCACTGCCTCCACCAACACAACATAGTGCAGCTACATAGATATGCATCCCCCCCCCAACACAGCTTTCCTGCCGCTACATAGATGTTTAAAATCCCCCCCCCCCCCCCCCTAACACAATCCCTGGTTGCCCCCAAACAAGGCCACCGTACCTTCCCCGGGTAACTTACTGAGTAGTTGACTGCACGCTGGGAGCCAGGCGTCCTCCAAATATGGAGACGGGGGAGGTGCTCCGCAGACCGCGGCCAGCCTGTTAAGCAGCCGATCAGTGTACCCAGGGCCGGTGCTAGGGTATTTGGTGCCCTCCTACAAGCTATAAAATTGGCGCTTTCCCTACACAAAAACGGGTGTGGTATAGGGTTCCGACAGTTCGGGATCCTGACAGTCATTAGCCCGACGACGGGATCCTGTCGGCCCGGACTCAGACAGCTTGGTGAGTGCAACAAAGCCCCTTGCGGGATCGCTGCACTCGCCACGCTGCGGGCACGGTGGCGCACTACGCTCACCACCTATTCTATTCTCCCTCTATGGGGGTTGTGGACCCCCACGAGGGAAAATAGCGGGTAGCCGTCGGGCACCTATATGTCGGCATTTTGACAGTCGGGATCCCGTCCGGCACCCTACAAAAACTACATTATGGAACTGATTTAGAACTGATCGCTGCTGTGATCAGATAGCCGCCGCCCCGCCAGAGTAAAGGCCCGCCCTGTGCAAGTCTGCAAATTAATCACTGATCGCAAACCATCTGAAACTCACAGAAAACGTCTGGTTACCACTAACAAACACCGGCTTTCTGTCAGTCAAGTTGTGAAGGGATTGCGAAAAAGTAATCCGTTTTTCTTGTTTGACCTTGCACATGCGCACTATGATCCGTACGCATGTGTAGTCATTCAGTACTCGATCGGCTTGTGAATTCACACAGCGATCAGGTCTGAATAACCCCCTATCACTGCTACTCTGCTTCCCGAACACACTACACTACTGCCGCTACCCTGTACACACTACATTAGTGCATACCCTCCAACATCTGAAGGGCAGAAATCGGTACACATTCGGAAAGGGGGCATGGTCACATGGAAAGGGGTGTGACCACACCCTCTTACAGATTATGTACTGGTAATTTTTTTCCCTTTTTTATGGTTGCCTGTAGTGCACTATATAAAACACACAGCTGTTGGCAAAGCCATACCTGCTGAAGAGACACAATGGCATATATTCAATGCCGTGGGCGAGCGGTGACTGCGAGCAGGACTTTTTGCTCGCAGTCACCGCTCACCCTGTCAGTATTCAACTGACCCCCCCTCATTCGCAAATTCCCCCTCGCTCCGTTTTTTGAGCGAGGGGGAATTTGCGAATGTGCCTCCAAAAGCTGCGAGAGCCGAGGCTAATTACAGCGAGTTTGCTGCACTAGCCGCGGCTCTCGCAGTTTAGGGGAATCCTCGCAGTTCTGTGACTGCGAGGATTCCCCCGGAATGTTGCATAGTGCGAGCGGCCGGCGCGGGGGTTAAACTGCGAGGATCACTGGTTTTCTGTGATCCTCGCAGTTTAACCCCCTCGCCGGCCGCTCGCACCGGCATTGAATACTGCACAATCTGTCCTCCAGTAACCTAAAAAATGCAAACAGTATTGCTCATGTAAAGACCAGCTCCCGCCCCAGACTGTCCCTGGACTGTGACACATTTCCCACTATTTCCCCACTCACATCGTCTATATGAAGCTCCAACATCCCGATTCCTCCACCATCTCCTGAGGGCCGTAGAAACTGACAGTCATTGCCTCCTCTCTTCTGTGCAGCGCTAGTGCGCTGTGGCTACAATAGACATAGTCCTGGTGCCGGCGTGTGACGTCATGAAGCATCTCACGCTGGCCCAGGACCCGCAATGCACCCTTGGGAACCAGTGCTTGGCATGTGGAGCGCACTGTCAGCACAGTGACACAGCCTGGAGCCATGAGGACAACAAGAGGACACCTGGAGTCTGGAGAGATTAAGAAATTCGGTACACATTTAATTTGCCGGTACAGACCGTAAAAAAACGGTACTGTACTGGCAAATTCGGTACAGTTGGAGGGTATGTTAGTGT
>NC_139228.1:79932135-79962135 GCF_055691185.1 Crinia signifera | reverse complement strand
TCCTTTATAGCTGTCATAAGGGATTGCACATTAAATGATACCTATGAATAACTAGAAAACGTGAAGACATGCACAGGGATAGCAGCCATGCCCCTTGTTACACATAGTTTGTGCATGTTAGTGTATTGGTAATATGTGACTATATTTTAAACTAGAAGTTGGTGCAAACAGAAAAATAGTTGAAATGTTCTTTTTTTCCCCCAAATGTCCTGTGAATGTAATTGAAGCCGGTGTGTGTAACTCCGGGAGTTTATTGCTTAGTAAAAGACACGAGAGTTATAGAAATCTCACCTAAGGGACAAACTGTCATGAACAAAAAAAAAAATCATAATATTCGCTCTTTTTAAAATACTTGACACCCCTACCCCCCTCCTCCTAGTCCCGTTTGTTCAGCCCACTTTGCCCCAGCTCTGTTGAGCTTTGGGGTATTATTTTATTTTATTTTTCCGCATTTTTCATCCAAACCCTTAAATCCATTGGGGGCAATTAACTAATGTGGGGTACACACCAGGACGATATGGCCCAGAACGAGTAAATTTAGATACAATCTCGACCGATTGTATGTAAATCGGCCATGTTTTGGGCCATTTCACTGTCCTTTTGATGCGATCCCGATCCGATGGGCGGCCTTGCGGGTCGTTAGGACTTTTCAGAGATCCTACCTGCTGCAGGTAGGATCTCAGAACCGACCATTGTAGTGGGTGCGGGTTGCGATCGGATTGCGATCACATCAGGGGCTTTTTCGGTGCCGGTTGGCGGTGGGTAGGCGGCTCCGTCAGCTCGTGAGCGGGTCGTTCCTGTGACAACCGTCTCACGAGCAGCATCATGCTTCAGGAAAAACTGGACAGCATGAGATGCAGATTACCAAAAAGCCCTATTAGGTGATTTACGGTAATCTGAGCACACTCACAAGTGGCAGCACACATGCGGGACTCCTTAAACTGCAGTTGCCTTAAGGAAAACACTCCTGCAGTCTAAGCATGGAATGAGGATGGTGATGTGGTGTTGCAGGGCCATTGACATGGTGTGTCCAAACCAATTACTGGGGAGAGGGGGGGGGGGGGGGACGGCATCTACATGGCCTCACATTTCCATTATATCACCCCCCCCCCCCCCCGGCTGCCCTCTTCTATCTGCCATTGATTGCTGTCTCACCTCCTCCTTGACCACCACTTCCCATTCTCTCATTCAGGATTTAATTTGAGATGCCCCTAACCATAGGATGCCCTGACTTCATTCGCCTCCCAGCCTGCATGCATCCCCTATATCTAATTTTTTCATCCAAGCTGCCCTCTTTTCTCATTGTGTCCATCTAACTCCTGTATAGATTGTCAGCTTGTACAAGCAGGGCCCTCTGCCTTCGTTTAATCTACGTAACATGCAAACTGCACATTGTATTTATGTCCTGCTTTAGATTTTATACCCTTACATGGCATTATGGAACTCTTGAAAATTATTAAATATGCTGCTACTACTACTGCTACTACTACTACTACTACAACTACTACTACTACAAATAATAATAATAATAATAATTATAATGATAATCATAATAATAATCATAATAATATTTTCTTATACATAATGTGCTTTAATTAATGAAAGAACATGCAAGTTGCTAAATAAAAAAAACTTTCCCATTACATTTTCCCACAAAAATAATTATGTGCTTGAATTTCATCAATCATTTATGGCCCATGAAGGTCACTCTTTTGGGTTCAGAAACATCTCCAGAGCAAGATCACCCCCTTGTTTCTGCTGTCCTAGTTATATTCTGGCAGGTGCTGCATAAGAAGGAGCATGCTGGGGTGAGCGGTTGGTAACAGGAAGTCAGGTGCTCTCTGATTGGCTTCTAAATATGACCACTAGGATATTTCACCCAAAACTGATTTCAGGTTTGACTAGAGTTATCTTCTAAAGCTGGGGTTCCCAAGCTTTTTTGAATAAGAGCACCCCAGAGTTACTTATTTCTCAAAGCCAAAACTGTCTTATGGAGAAATTTAGCAAAAAAAAGATTAAATTAAGTAAATTGTACTTATCTGTCACCTTAGGTGATTGGAAGCCATCAGCAACGATTTTGCCGATCACGTTGGTCATGCACAAATGGATTAAAGTAACAAAGTTTGCGAGGTTAAAAAAATAAGTACGTCCACTGAGTTCATCCTCTTTATAAAATTATACTATAGTATCCTTTCTCCAGCTTTTACTGAGCCCTTGGCTGATATTGACCCTACTGGACCTTCCACTATGCATTATAATTAATAGTTGTATCCCCAGATTTCTCTGCAAAAAAAATTATCCAACCCTTTTTTCAAATATTTTAAGTGAGCCAGCCATCACAACCTTTTCTGGCAGAGAACTCCAGATCTTAACTGTCCCAGTCCTAGACCATCAGCCAGTGGCACCCTCAAAAGTACCTTGGAGCCATGACCCCCAGTTTGAGAACCAACGCTTTACATTTCCAGGTCCTCTTATGTTATATTTTTGCTTTGTCTTTTTTTACTATCCTAAACAATATCAAACTACACAGTGCTGAACAGTATAACATGGAGCTCGCCCAGAAGGTCATTAAAGTGAGAGAAAGTATTTTATTCATTGTGTTTTCCTCTCTCCCAGGTAGACGTGTCTGGACCACATAGTAGTAGGGTATAGGAGAATCTGGCCCATGTCTGAGATTTCTAGTCTGACAGAGTAGCAGAATCTAGGTCTCACTGCCCTAAGCTTGTTCTCAGACAGACCCTCTCCATGAGTTACAATGCCAGGACTTTGGGTGCTGAAGGATACAGAATACACTTATGGTCTATCCTGGATGAATTGGATTCTGGTGGGACTGACCTTTTTTCATTTACTTATCATGCAATGCAAAATATAAATAACATTGGAACATAAAGTTAACTGTATACTTTGTTTAATTGAACCCTAAGGGGGAAACTTGTGTTTACCATAACCAAATGAATGCAGGCACTAACCCTGATTGGCTAGGTAGTATTTAACAAAGTACAACTCCTATACACCAGGCACGCCGATTATTATTATATTTTTGTTTTGATTTCATAAATGCACTAAAAGGACTCATATTATTGTTGATGTAGATAACAAAGCTCATTTGTATTGATATAGACATATATGTATTAAAGTATCTGAAAGAATTGCACTAAGGGGGGTATTCAATCCTCCGCCACTATTTCCGAAGGCAGGTGCCTATTCAATGCTGTCTTTCCCGACAGCGTTGAAGAGGCATCTCGGTAAATTGAGCCGGACTTTAAAAGCAGTCGGGCTTGTTTTGCCGAGAATGGCCGTGGATAGTCGAGCTCATGGCCGGATCTCAATGATCCATGGTTGTTTCTCGCGGCAGGTGGGACATTGAATCTTGCCTGCCAAGATGCAGTCGAGCAGGCCAAGAACAGGACCAGGTCATGACTCTCTGGCCAGCCCAACAGTCATGACCCAGGATTGAATATCGCCCTAAGTATTGGAACAGCATAAAATAGAGATAGAGTCTTAAGGCCCTCATGCACTATGCAATTTGGGCCTGATTTCACCCAATCCCGGCAGATCGCACCAAGAAATCAGGTGAAATCAGCGCAAAAAGCATGTGTGTGTCATCCAATCCGATGCGCACAACAGTTTTGGAATCATCTATTTCCTCAGTGGCAAAATATGTGACTGAACAAACCCACCAAAGCCGCTTATGTCACCAACATTGTAGATAATTTATACAGCAAATAGAAAATAATATATTATATTAAAAATAAATGTGCACAAACAATATTTTCCTTTACATCCGTAGTTCCAGCTGATTAACATTAAAGATTGGCAACACGTCTGCACATCGCAACACCGATCATCACCGCTTGGCTACAAAGTCCATAAATCTGGACATCGCAACACCTATCATCACCGCTTGGCTATAAAGTCCATAAATCTGCACATCGCAACACCTATCATCACCGCTTGGCTATAAAGTCCATAAATCTGCACATCGCAACACCTATCATCACCGCTTGGCTATAAAGTCCATTAATCTGCACATCGCAACACCTATCATCACCGCTTGGCTATAAAGTCCATACATCTGCACATCGCCACACCTATCATCACCGCTTGGCTATAAAGTCCATACATCTGCACATCGCAACACCTACCATCACCGCTTGGCTATAAAGTCCATAAATCTGCACATCGCAACACCTATCATCACCGCTTGGCTATAAAGTCCATAAATCTGCACATCGCAACACCTATCATCACCGCTTGGCTATAAAGTCCATAAATCTGGACATCGCAACACCTATCATCACCGCATGGCTATAAAGTCCATAAATCTGCACATCGCAACACCTATCATCACCGCTTGGCTATAAAGTCCATAAATCTGCACATCGCAACACCTATCATCACCGCTTGGCTATAAAGTCCATAAATCTGCACATCGCAACACCTATCATCACTGCTTGGCTATAAAGTCCATATATCTGCACATCGCAACACCTATCATCACCGCTTGGCTATAAAGTCCATACATCTTGGATGGCTGTGTGGATTAATATGACAGAACTAAGATTACCCAGAATCCCTGCTCTTATTTTATTCAAAACACCCAGAACCACCTGTATATGACTAATATCTGTATCCTTGTCCGCATTTGTGCAGGTCTACAATACTGTTATTGCATAGAAAATTGAGGCGCTGGGTGATATAGCAGGTTGCCATGATGTCACACTATGGACCTCATTCTGGTTGACTTGCAGCTTTGCGAGTCCACCAAATGCCGCCCATTGCGCGCATGGTCACCCGCCACAGAAAAGGCACCTGATGTGATCAAAATGGCAGCGAAATGGCCCAAAACATGGCCAATTTACATACAATCGGTCGAGATTGTATCTAAATTGGCTAATTTTGGGCCAAATTTTCCTGGTGTGTACCCCACATAAGACACCACTGTGGCAAACGCACAGGGGAGCGAATGAACTAAAATAACCCCATATATGTACAGTCAAAATATACCATTGTTTGGGTGTGTTACTAAGTGTAGCCATGTTCCCTTGTCAACAAAGATTTGGGAAATATGTAACTAACATGTGTAGCTATGTATAAAACAAACAAACAATGAAATGAGCTGTCATGCTAAGTGTATTTAATAAGAGAGGTAGTAAGTGGCATCTGTTGTGCTATAGAGAAGGTAAACACTTCTCTGGCTATACTTTACTCAAGAGACAATTATATACTGTCCCAAACTGGCTGCACAATTCCCAGGGGTGCCGAGTTATTGTACTGTCTGCGATAACGCTGCGGCTACCAATCAGGAGAAAACAAATACCCTATACTCTTATCACAAAAACTGCAGATTTTCTAGTTGGAACAGTTATTGTTTCAGACTCAAAGTGACGATATATGTATATATAGATATATATACATATATATCTATATATACATGCATACTATAGAAAGAAATTAACCCATTCAATGCGCTGATAGTATGGAGGCAGCTACCTCATATGTCCCCTATGTTAGGGGAGGAAGGAAGTAAAATAGAACAAGAATATATAAAGTGCGCCAAGAGGTGTGCCACCACCAGCTCTATTACCTCTTATGCGGAACAATATATGAGACCTTTGGGAAAGGTTAACACGTTTAAAGTCTTTAAAATATCTAAAACAGGCAATAAAAATGTTCTCTTTGACACATTTCATTCCATTTGGTCCAGTTTCATCATTCACAACAGTGAGCATGAAAACCCAACGCGTTTCGTCATCATGACTTCATCAGGGGTTAGTATTCATTAGTTGTAAAGGAAATTATAAGATGTATAATTCAAAGTGATAAACGGGTCCTCTTGGACTCCTCAAGGTTGTATAGCATCAAATTGTTCAAGAATTCTGCATAATTTGTATACTCGGGAAGGGATCAGCAAATTGTCACGTATGTCTAACCAGGTTACTCGCAGACCAGGCTCCAAACTAGTGATTCCCTTCAAAGCAGTGTATAATATGATATACACTACTTTGGAGTATATATATATATATATATATATATATATATATATATATATATATATATATATATATATATATACAGTGCTATTTTTCTGCAGGCTCCAGCAGAGACTGAGGCCCTTATTCTAGTTCACTCTATCTGACAAAGTATTTCTTATGCTGCGTACACACGGGGCGATTTTGTACACTATCGCGGGAAAGCGACCATATTGCCCACGATGGGAGTGTGCATCGGCGATATCGCCGGGTGCGCGCTCCCGTTTTTACCCCTGTAGTGATCGCTGGTCGCAGGAACATGCTCCTGTGACCAGCTTATTACCACTGCCGGGCTCCCCCCGGCAGTTTCTTTTTCATCAGCGACCATCTCTGGTCGCTGATGAAAAGGAGAAACAGCAATATATCTCCCCTGTGTGTACGGGGCTTTAGATGGACAAAACCATGTGCACTGCAGGTGAGGCAGGTGTTACTTGTGCAGAGATAATTAGATTTGGGTGGGGTTTTACACCTGCCTCACCTGCAGTGCACATGGTTTTGTCCATCTAAGAAATATTTTGTCAAAAAGAGTGAACTAGAATAAGGGCCTCAGTTCCTGCTGGAGCCTGCTGAAAAATAGCCCTGTGTATGTATGTATATATATATATATATATATATTATAATTAATTTAAAGTTTCCTGCACTTGTGTCATACTATTTGGACATGTTATATGGAATGTTTAGTATACATAAAAGGCAAAGGGGGGGGGGGGGGGATGCACTAAAGGGAAAATGTAGTAAAACCCTGTTTATATCTTTTTTACTGCAATTTCTAATGCACTAAAGTCGCACGCTGTTGGCTCTGTCAAGGGGTGTGGGCCATTGGGTCGACCAAACTAAGGTCAACAAGATTTATGTTAACCACTGAATGTTGACATAAAGAAAAAGGTCAACAGGGCTTTAGGTCAACAGAATCATTAGGTCGACATTGAAAAGGTCGATAATCAAAAGGTTGATATGGGTTTTCTACAGTTTTTGTCCCAAATGTAGACACAGTCGACATGAACACAGTAAAAATGCACCATGTCCCCTGCATAGCTCGCTGTGCTCGCCATTTTACAGGGACAATGCTTTGCTACGCTCGGCACGCTATTCTATTCACACCACGCCCTAGTGGGTGGTAGGGCATGAAATACCGCCTGTCGGCACACGTTGGCTCAAGAAACCCCAGAAAAACCCATGCCCAATTTTGACTGTCGACTTTCCCAATGTTGACCTAATTCTTGTGTTGACCTAATGACCTTGTTGACCTAAAGCCACGTTGACCTCTTTCATGTGTGGACCTAATACTTGTTGACCTTATGACTGTACTATATACCCCGTCAAGGTGGAAATCATTTTTGGATTGCATTAATATTCATGAGAATGCAGCCTATCAGCTTTTTAATAATGCCGTAACCGGCGAAGGGGGAATGTAAGTGCATGTCCCCCAAAAACATGTATCTAGATAACAAATGAATTTAATTAAAGTAACATTTCAGTGGAGAAAGCAGACAACGAAGTTACGAAGAACAGAACAGTGGTTTATCCATACGGTAATGTTGACAATCCAAACTGAACAAAGTACACAAATCTAGTTAGATTATAGCAGAGGTATTTGCTGTGAGGCAAGAAATTTTTCTTGAAAAAGCATCCTGTTGGATGTGAAACGCATTGGTTTGGAAGAGGAGCAGGACAGCTATCAAGGGGTGCCTCACTGCTCACCCCCAGCTACACGCCGCAAGTCCCGTACGAAAGTGACGTCACCGGAAGCCGCCCGTCGCACACGGAAGACACAGACCGGCGATACGCCGCTGCCTTCACCTGTTATGAGGTTAGATGCTAGGGCTAGACTAGCACAGTCAGCTACATATACTGGACTGCTGCCTCCTACAAAATAACCACTCAAAAGTGTGTAAACATAAGCGCACAATCTTATTTTATTTATTTGTATTATTTTTATTTTTATTGTGTTTTTTATTTTTATTTTTATTTAATTTTTAATTTATTTATTTTTATTGTTTATTTTTTCTTACTATTCAATCTTCTGTTCTTAAACTTTATTCCCTCAATTCTCAGTCCATTAACTCCTTCACTTACCCTCTCCCCTCCCCCTCCCTTCAAGCGCCCAGTAATTTCTTGCCTCACAGCAAATACCTCCGCAGTAACTACCCATTACTACAGGGATGCTCAAACAACTAGCGCAATATCGTTTTTTGGGAATTCTTTCCCAAAACCCCCCTAGTTAGATTATAGGGCAGAAATCGCTCTGTGTGTATGGAAAGGGAGAGTATATTGTGACAAGGTCAAAGATTTATGACGGGGAGGGGTTAGTGAGGGCTTTAAAGGTAGGGTGAGTAGTGTGGACTGTAATCTGAAGGTAATATGAGCTATTGTGTAACAAATGTGGAAAAACTAGAGAGAAATAGCAATGCAAAATGTATGATGGATTGTAGCAGGGATATATAGGGGAGGGAACACCATATAGTGTAAGATTTCAGTTGTCATGGCATTAGATCATCAGAGAAGGACGGTTTTGGTAACATTTACAGTGATAAAGGCTGTATTCTGCCACTGGTATCTATTAGAACTTGCCATGGAACCGTAGGTAATGGATGTCTGGTAAAACACTGAGGTTGGATATAAGCGAGAGCTTCGGTCCCTCGAGGGCGACCCCGAGCCGCAAGGCGGAGGGAAGCCTACAGCGGGTCTCTCCAAACCTTTGGGTGCGGAGGACCCACCGTCCTAACCCTTCCAGGGGTTGAGGAAAGAGGGTCTCTCTAAGCTTCGCCAAAGAGGACCCACCGATCCCTTTTTTGCCCTCTTTGGCCTTATGGCTGTGAGGGGTTAGGGGAGTAATGGGGCCCTTCTCCTTTGGGAGAGGCTCCACTCGAACGCACGACCCCCTATGCACAATTGAGGTCACGCACTGGGTGGTGGGAGCACACCTCAGGCTCCCTGAGTTTCTTCAAACTCAATAAGACATAAGTCATGGGGAACTGTGGAGATTGTAACACTGTTACCCATAATAGAGGCTAGTGGGGGGTAGTGACATTGAGGGAATAGGATGAACTCCATTTTTGAAATGTATTGGGACAGCTTCGTGGAGACTGCAAAGGTCATTGGACACCCATGATAAGGAAAAAGGTCATGGAATAAGAGGTTCACTTGAGGGTCATGTCCATAGAGGTCAAAAGCATTTTAGTCCACAGAGGGAAGAGTTATATGGGGATATGTATTAAGCTTTGATGTCCTAAAAGTGATAAAGTGGAGACAGATAAAGAACTAGCTAATCAGATCCTAATTGCCATGTTGCAGGCTGTGTTTGAAAAATAACAGTTAGGAGCTGATTGGTTGGTAGTTTATCTCTGTTTCTTTACTGCTCTCTAAGGCAAACTACATCTCCCCCTTGAATAGAAAAAAACCTAAGGGCCCACAACAAATAAACACAGCGCCAGGAGAAATGAGAGGCACTGATGTGTTAAGAGATATTACTATAGGTAAACCAGTATTATAATGTGCTTCAAAGTCAAGAGAGTGAAGCAGAGAGGTCAGAGATGAATATTAGGGAGAAATGACCCTTCAATATATCAATATATCAATCAGTAGCGTCTTACTTTAGTGTGGTGACCTCAGAGTGTCGGGAGCATAAGACCCATTGCAGGGGACCGAAGAGAGTAACGGAGGAGAAGTGAATAAAAAGTAATTTCTGGATTAACTGTTGTGGAACTACAAATTCCCTAATAGCCAAACTGTCGCAGGGTATGATGGGGTGTGTAGTTCCACAACAGTTGGGGCCGCATGTTAAACACTCCTGATGTAAATCCCTGGTGTAGATGATTGATTATTAGAAGTTCCAACAGTAGAAAGTTTTAATCTTGCAAAACCACCTTGTATGAGACACCTGCCACCAATCACATGGTTACCTGCCACCAATACCATGATTACCTGTCACCAATCACATGGTTACCTGCCACCAATACCATGATTACCTGCCACCAATCACATGGTTATAACATGGTTACCTGCCACCAATCACATGGTTATAACATGGTTATAACATGATTACCTGCCACCAATCACACGGTTATAACATGGTTACCTGCTACCAATCACATGGTTATAACATGGTTACCTGCCACTAATCACATGGTTATAACATGGTTATAACATGATTACCTGCCACCAATCACACGGTTATAACATGGTTACCTGCTACCAATCACATGGTTATAACATGGTTACCTGCCACTAATCACATGGTTATAACATGGTTATAACATGATTACCTGCCACCAATCACACGGTTATAACATGGTTACCTGCTACCAATCACATGGTTATAACATGATTACCTGCCACCAATCACACGGTTATAACATGGTTACCTGGTACCAATCACATGGTTATAACATGGTTACCTGCCACCAATCACATGGTTATAACATGGTTACCTGCCACCAATCACATGGTTACAACATGGTTACCTGCCACCAATCACATGGTTATAACATGGTTACCTACCACCAATCACAAGGGTATAACATGTTACCTGCCACCAATCACATGGTTATAATATGGTTAACTGTAACCAATCACATGGTTATAACATGACTACCTGCCACCAATCACATGGTTATAACATGGTTAGCTGCCACCAATCACATGGTTATAACATGGTTAGCTGCCACCAATCACACGGTTATAACATGATTACCTGCCACCAATCACACGGTTATAACATGACTACCTGCCACCAATCTCATGGTTATAAAATGGTTACCTGCCACCAATCACATGGTTATAACATGGTTACCTGCCACCAATCACATGGTTATAACATGGTTACCTGCCACCAATAACATAGTTATAACATAGTTACCTGCCACCAATAACATGGTTATAACATGGTTACCTGCCACCAATCACATGATTATAACATGACTACCTGCCACCAATCACATGGTTATAACATGGTTACTTGCCACTAATAACATGGTTAGAACATGGTTACCTGCCACCAATCACATGGTTATAACATGGTTACCTGCCACCAATCACATGGTTATAACATGGTTACCTGCCACCAATCACATGATTTTAACATGACTACCTGCCACCAATCTCATGGTATAGCATGGTTACCTGCCACCAATCACATGTTTATAACATGGTTACTTGCCACTAATAACATGGTTAGAACATGGTTACCTGCCACCAATCACATGTTTATAACATGGTTACCTGCCACCAATCACATGGTTATAACATGGTTACCTGCCACCAATCACATGATTATAACATGACTACCTGCCACCAATCTCATGGTATAGCATGGTTACCTGCCACCAATCACATGGTTACAACATGGTTACCTGCCACCAATCACATGGTTACAGCATGTTACCTGCCACCAATCACATGGTTACAACATGTTACCTGCAACCAATCACATGGTTATAACATGGTTACCTGCCACCAATCACATGGTTACAACATGTTACCTGCCACCAATCACATGGGTACAACATGGTTACCTGCCACCGATCACATGGTTATAACATGGTTACTTGCAACTAATAACATGTTTATAACATGGTTACCTGCCACCAATGACATGGTTATAACATGGTTACCTGCCACCAATAACATAGTTATAACATAGTTTCCTGCCACCAATAACATGGTTATAACATGGTTACCTGCCACCAATACCATGGTTACCTGCCACCAATACCATGGTTATAACATGGTTACCTGCCACCAATACTGTGGTTACCCTTCACCAATAACATGGTTATAACATGGTTACCTGTCACCAATAACATGGTTATAACATGGTTACCTGCCACCAATAACATGGTTACAAAATGGTTACCTGCCACCAATACCATGGTTGTAACATGGTTACCTGCCACCAATAACATGGTTACAAAATGGTTACCTGCCACCAATAACATGGTTAGAACATGGTTACCTGCCACCAATACCGTGGTTATAACATGGTTATAGGCATATCTTTGAGCATGATATAAAATACATTTGAAGAAAGCATGCCACCATAACCAATTACGTATAGCTAAGCATTCTCTGTTCCAATAGTAAGAAGATACCTGCTGATGTCACCCTCTGGCTGGACTTGGATGTGTTTACCAAAAGATAACAGTAATATATTTAGTTCCCCACTCAGGATTCCAGGAGGTCTGTCACTATAAACCTCTACTTAATTGGGACATCAGTCTGGCAGCTAGCATTGCCTAGTACAAGTGACCTTGCATCGCTACGGTGAAGATGCGATTACACAGTCCCCTTCCAACCTTATGTCACCTATGATATACACGCATTTCTGGGATTGCAAAGATTAGTGACAGCAAGGCTGTGAATAATTCGAAATATATTGTCTCCCTTATATTAGCCTGTTTTCCATTATACGAATAAGCAGATAATTACTCCCACCCCCCCCTTTTTTTTGGTAACCTAAAGCCATGCAATTTGGCATACAATTATATATAGTCAAAAATTGTCTAGCTAGTTAGCCAAAATCGCACCATGTTTACCCAACAACCAATAGTGATGCGCAGCACCACAGCATCACTACCGGCCAGCAAAATAGAGTGCATGTAAGGCAATTTTGACTATGTACCGAATTGCCCATAGCCATAGTCAAAATCAGCCATGGCCATAGTCAAAATCAGCCATGGCCATAGTCAAAATCAGCCATGGCCATAGTCAAAATCAGCCATGACCATAGTCAAAATTGGCATAGTCAAAATCTAATCACACCATGTGTACACCCCTTAAGGAGTAGCAAATATGTCCCTGGTGAAATGCACACACTGATGGGAACAATTGTAAAACCTATTCTGTCAGTAATGGGAAAGATCTATTGGTGAAATATAATAGGATGAGAGATTCAGAAAGTGAGAGATTTGGTAAGAAATCTCCAGTTTTTTCTAACAAAAGCATCCAATATAAAAAAAAACTTTGGGGATTTATTATATTGGCAAGATCCGAAGATGGGGTAGGGCCATCTTAATATAATTGTTGGTCCTGACTAAAGTAATGCACTGAGAATCCTATATGTTAGGGTGGCCCTGGGTGTGGGCAACCCTAAAATCATGACATTATTTTACCATATTCCACATCCAAAATGACAATATTAATTATAAGCATTGAAGTTAACCATTTACTTATTTTTGGACAGGACATTATGTAACACATGTATAGCATGCAGTGCTTTACAGAGAGTAATCCGTCCTTCATATCACTTCATGTGGGATGAGCCCCACACAACCACAGAACATACAAACTACACACAGACAGGGCTATTTTTTTTTGGTTAAACCCATCACCCCACATCTGCAACCCCTGTGCTGCCTAGATTTGCCTAGTGGTGGCGCCGGCCCTGTATACACATCAAACACATGAAATACACAAACATATATTTTACTTGTGCATAAAACAATGTTTCAAAACATGATACAAAGTTTGTGTCCTATCTCATATACTGAATGTGAATGTCAAGCAATCATTTTCTTGCACATATTTAGTGCCAGTTACATGTTATTTCCCCAGTAGTGCCAGTTACAGATGTACCCAGTAAGTTTTTAGCAAAAAAATGAAAAATAAAAGTACATTGGGAGACTATGGTTTTCGGAATAATTTGGATAAAGGATACAAAACCCACTTCTTCCAACTAGCCTATCCCTCCTCCTCCTAACCTCTTTCGCTCCTCCTATCCTGCCTACCCTACCCCTCCACCCATTCCCATCCGTTCCTACTTATCCTATGGTTTTTCGATTGTCCACCCACCTCCTTTTAGTCTGTTAACTCTTATGAGTAGGGCCCTCCTTCCTCATGTACTCACCCTACCTCTTTACCTCACCAGTGCTCCTGCCCTGTTCTTCCCTTCCTCTACTTCATCTTCAGTCTCCTCGACAATCAGGGCCGGCGCCACCACTAGGCAAATCTAGGCATTTGCCTAGGGCGCCGGCCACTGGAGGGCGGTATTTTGCCCCCCCTTGCCGCCTGGGTACCTGTCCTGCGACGTATATGTGCGTAAAAGCTGGCGGCGGCGTCAGCGGGGGGTCCCTGCAGTCAATAAGAAATAACGATCGCTATCCGCCGGGCTATGCAGAAGTGCTTCTGTTTTGGAAACACTGGCCGCACGCTGATTGGATGAGATTCAGCCAATCAGCGTGCGCCGTGCGGCCAGTGTTCCCAAAACAGAAGCGCTTCCGCATAGCCCGGCGGATAGCGCTCGTTATTTCTTATTGACTGCAGAGTCCCCCCGCTGCCGCCTCCGCGTCCAGCTTTTCAGCACCGCAGGACAGGTACCCAGGCGGCAGACACCGGGGCGCCCCCACCCCGACTTGCCTGGGGCGCTCTGGTGCCTTGCACCGGCCCTGTCGACAATTTCGACACCTACCTGATGCTGATTTTAGTTCTACCAGCTACAGTATACCCTATTTATGCTGTATTTTATCAACACACCCTGTACGTTACCTTGTAATTTGTTTTTTTGTTTGCCATGTACGGTGCTGCGGACACTTTGTGGCGCCTTATAAATAAACAAACTACTACTAGTATAAAATGCATTCTGAGGCAATGGAACCATTTACAAAGGATCAATACAGAAGTGAAGTATAACAATACTGGTGTATAACACAATCTGGTCATGCAGGGATTAGAGAATGTGTACTGTTTGCAGTAAGATAGACATTGAGCCAGTCTAAAGGGGCCCATACACGGTCCGTGAAACGGATCCGTTTGGGTCTTAATTAGCACGCTTCGCATCGGATCGCATGCCTAGTGCATGCGGTGTGCATGCAATGCGATCCGATGCGAAGTTTAGCTAGTACAAAAAGTATGTGCAGCACATACTTTTTGTACCGTACTATGGCCCTTATTCTGATCGGCACGGTACGGCCCGCGTGCGGCCGTACCGCCGATGTTTGTGGTCTGCACATGCGCAGAGGTCATTCTGCGCATGTGCAGCCCCCTTCGCCGCAGACGGATTTCGTCCGCCGCAAAGGGGGCGTATAGGGGCGTGAGGGGCTTCAGCCCCTCATTTCCCTATGTGTACGCCCCGCGTTTCATGGGCGTTCCCATGAAAACGCGGGGCGTATGCATGGTAATGAGGGCATGACGCCCTCATTACCATGACATGGGGGCGGAAAGCTGACGTCGCCGGATGTCAGCTTTCAGCCCCCTTACAAGCTCCCACACGGACGATTGTCCGTGTGGTCTGAGCTTGCGGGAGCTGCCGCGGCGTGCGGGCCTGCCTTCGATGGTCGTCGACCATCGAAGGCAGGGGGCAGCTCCCACCATGGTGGAGGCGTAGCCTCCACCATTTTTGTGCGGATCGCCAGCCGTCCGTGTACGGACGGCCGTGGCGATCCGTCCGGTGGGCGGCCCTTGGTTTGTGCGGTCGGAGCCCCGTGTGCGGCTCTGACCGCACCAACCAGAATAAGGGCCTATGTGATGCGCGGGAGCGCGCATCGCATAGTACAAAACGGACGGTCCGGGAACGGACCGTCTATGGGTACCTTAATAATAATAATAGTAACAATAATAATAATAATAATAATAATAATAATAATAGTAATAATAATAATAATAGTAATAATAATAATAATAATAGTAATGTTGCTGGTTATTTTTTATTTCCACAAAAACTGTGGAGCGGGCAATAATATGATCTCAGTCCTTGCCCAGTTGGACACCTTTGGAGCTATATATAGGCACATTTCAATGTGGAGGAACATTATTACGCAGGGACAGATTAACAATGGAGCTGCAACTCCAGGCCCACACATAAATAGGCCCGTCACTGTGACAGCATGATGATCACCAGTCAGATTCTACAAGGCCACATGTTGGACATACAGCTTAAGTGTTAAAAATGCATTTATGTTTTACACATTTATGTCATTTTTGTACTTTTATATAGTTAGGGAGATAGTGGGGCGTATAATATATGGGTTCTACATCCCTCACCTCCTCCACTTCTCATAATAGACCCTGGAACGTTTTAAGCTCCAGGCCCATGATGCCCCTAATCCGGTCCTGTTAATTAATATGCACACATTAAATAATGCAATAATAATTAATCTGTCAAGTTTGGAGACTTTTCGGGGCACATATCAATATTCTAATGATGCAAAAATCTTTTATTTTATAAAATGCACTCGATACATTCCAGAGCTGATTGGTTGCTAAGGGCAACGTCTCTGCTTGTCTCCTTTAGAAGGCTTTAAATGTCCTGGGAATTTTTAAAGTGTAAAAATGTAAAAGTTGTAATTTATCCAGGAGGGGATCTATATGTGCTGGTAGAGCTTTGATATATTTTATTCACACCAACATGGGGCAGCAGCTGCAAAATGAGGCGTGGCCTCGCGCGAGTGATGCAATTTGAAGGCCACGCCCCCTCACCGCAAGATCACGCCTTCAAATGTTGTCCCTCTTCAGCATCATAGAAAGTTGGGCGGCATGCATAATATGTTACCCAAATGAACATAAAAAAAGTAAGAGGGTGAAGCTTTGGGGGTGAATTTTTTAGGATGAGAGTTCCATTGCAGATGGGGTGTTGCGCATAGCAACCAATCAGATGATATCTATTATCTCCTGGAAGGTGCTATATAATAAGTAAAATTTGGTTGCTACGGGCAACATCCCATCTTCAATAGAATTCTCATCTTAGTAAATTTAATAAGATGGGAGTTCTATTGGAGATTGGCTGTTGCTATGGGCTATCAGATGCCATCTATTATTTTCTGGATGATGCTAAATAAAAAATAGGCAGATTCTGATTGGCTGCAACATCCCATGTGAAAAAGAACTCACATCTTAGTAAATGTAAACCTTATACCCCTTTCACACCGCACTTGTTAAACGGTATATTGACGTTACTTTCACATTTCAAAACGTTTAAGGCTGCAGTGGGAAAGCGCCAAAGTTCATTTACCGGTTACAGATAACCGGTATTTCCAAACGTTTACCAAGCAGAGTCCTACACGTTTCAGAGCCGGTTTTTATGCAGTGAGAATGGCTCTGAAACGGTATTTAGTAAAAACAACAGATTACAGACCTGTGATAGGCTGGCCCCTGCGTTCTGCCTTGAAAAGTGTTCAGGGGATTAAACGGGTTGACTGATGTGAATGGTACTTAAACGGTATTTAAACGGTATCTACTGCAAACGGTAATCTACTGCAATGTGAAGGCTCAGACCCGTTTTAAATACCGTTTAAAAATACTGGTTTTTAAAACGTTTTGGCAGAGTGAAAGCGGTATTAGTGTCCATCGGACAAGTACACCACTCAGAAATGACTATAAGGTACGCAGATATCACTACAGGGTAAATGTAGGAGAACAAACAGTATTTAGTAGCTGTTTTCTCATGGAAATCAAGCAGAGAGGGGGAAATGTCAAATTCCACAGATGGATGGACACTAAGGAAAGTGCAGAAAGAGGAGGTAATAGTAGGCAGACTGAGGGGTAGGAAAGAGCAAGGGAGGCATAAAGAGGTTAAGAGGGGGCAAAAGGGAGCAATGAGGGTTAAGGAGAGGATTAAGGGGGGAATAATCCTGAACCTTGAAAGCAGATCAAACTCAAATTTGTAAAATATTGTTATTTTTTCTTAATGGGAGAACACTAGACACCCCTGCGTTTGATCTGTGGGTTTTAGGAAGAGCCGGGAAATTGAACTGACACTACTTTGCACTTTAACAATAGGATTTGCTCTGGGTACAAGTTGTTTGTTTAACCCGACAGATCCGAACACCCCGTCGCACGCTTTGCACACTCATTAAAATGATTATTCACGAGCTGTCGAGTGTTTTCTGCTTCATTCACAAAGATCAGGCTTAGCCCCTGTGAGCTGAGCTCTTGGTAACAAGAGCATTCAGGACAAGAAGAGATTCTGGGCCTTGGTCTGATCATATCCTGCCTACAAGCCTCTCTCTACAGGTTACAAGGCGACTGCCCCTCGCTCCCTGTCACAGTACTAGTAATATTTACTCCAGCTGCACACAGATTCCGCGCTGGTGTATTGCTGTATTTTCCTTCCTTTTCTCACGCTTGATTTGCTTGGCCTGTTGTGCAGTGAGTATATTGCCTGACTGTAGCAGAACTTCAACCATGACAGCGCAAACCTGTTCAGACTTATTAAGTGGCGCTGCGTATACACTAAGAGGGGTGGAATTAAATTTGCCTATAGCGACAGGAGACGTCATAGACACCAAATCACAGATATGTATTTTTCAAAGACTGACGCTCAGTTGAATTACGAACATATTTTTTTTTGTTGTTTGTGAATTTACAGTAAATGTTGGACACAAGTGACAAAGTTTTTTTTTTTTTTTAGTAC
This sequence comes from Crinia signifera, assembly GCF_055691185.1. Classification (NCBI taxonomy): domain Eukaryota; kingdom Metazoa; phylum Chordata; class Amphibia; order Anura; family Myobatrachidae; genus Crinia; species Crinia signifera. Next base: position 79,943,760 of record NC_139228.1, on the reverse strand, counting down.
GTCTGGAATCATTTGCCGGACTATGATGAAATGTAGATTTGCACATTGATGTCAGCTGCTCGCCCCCTGCACCCGCGTCAACGGGGAATTACTATAGGGACGGCCATTGTTTTCATGAAACCATTGGCAAATTTCCTGGCCCACAACCCGCACCGGTTTTTGTACGCAAGCGCTGCGGACACTTGCACACAGCAGCTGCACATAAAACCTGTTTGCGTGCACAGTCGGAACGTGCACGCGCGGGGGGGGGGGTTTCAATTAGAATAACCCCAAGTATACGCACCAATTGCGGATAAATGTAATATTTGCCTATTTACGAATAATGAATCATTGAAAATGTATCTACGTAAGTTTTCTTGATACACATTTTGTACTGAACATCATTGAGCATTTCTTTATTCTCTACAGCCGGGATGGGGAACCTTCGGGCCTCCAGCTGTTGTTGAACTACACATCCCAGCATGCCCTTCAACAGTTGCAGCATGGCTACATAGCAAAACTGTACCAAGGCATGCTGGGATGTGTAGTTCCACAACAGCTGGAGGGCCGAAGGTTCCCCATTCCCTGCTCTACAGGGTAGGTAGTCAGCGGAAAGACAATTTCTGGGTCGACATACCTTAGTACGACACTGCCAAAAGGTCAACATAGGCAAAGTTGACAGTCAAATTTTTATATCAAGTTCTGCAAACAGGACAAACTAATTGAAACAAATTTAGAAATAATTTTAAAATCAGTATCTGAAGACTTGTCGGAGTATAGAAACCGCTTTAAATCTTGAATCAATTTGTAAATTGAAATGAGGGCCAGAATCTTTTTTTTTTCTGAGTACCGAGTGACCTACTGCACACATAGAGGCAAAAAATAATCATCTGTAACAATATTTAGAAATATTTTGGGAATGGTTTAAATGATGTATTTTCTGCACAGTAGTTTCTCAAACTGCATTCCCATTGGATAGCAACTGAAGGAGATGGCTGGGGAAATAATGTGTCATTACTATTATTATTATTATTATTATTATAATTATTGTTACCCTTTATTTTTATGGTGCCACAAGGGTTCTGTGGTGTCTAACAAAGTACATAAACACATGAGCACACAAGAACCAATGACTAGTAAAGTACATGGTTAATAAACATTTCCGCATCAGTGATAATAGCGCTCAAGTTGGCAGCAGGGTGGTTGAAATCAAGGTTTAGGTGCCACTGAATGGAGTATGGAGTAGATGATAGTATAAGTAAAGGAAGATAAAGGGCACGAAGGGAGAGGGCCCTGCTCGCGAGAATTTACATTTTATAGTTTTATTAAAATGAAGTTATGTTGACACCAATTTATTATAAATTGGTGTCAACATAACTTCATTATGGTCACCTCTTACTATTATACCCGGCTTCCCTCATTAATAGAATCGGAGGTAGTTACTAGATGTCTATAGCGCCCTATATCTTGTGGTAAATAATATATATGTGCGTGTGTGCGTTTTTGCGTGTGTGTGTGTGTGTGTGTGTGTTGAAGCTGCAATTTAAAGTTCATGTTTTTGTGGTTTTCAAAAATGCAGTTCTACAAAAGAAAGAACGCAATGCCTGTTTTACTTAAGGGGGACTATACAAACAGTGAGATGTATCAAGCTCTGGTCTGTAAAAGTCCACAGAAAACCACACAAGACATGCATGATGTTTATTGTGTAAGCTAGTGGTTTGTTACGAATTGCATGCAATTATTGTAAACTGAATTCAGTTTGTGTCTTAAAACCACCACAAATCATATGCGATCTTTTTTTTTAGATATAATTTTTATTTCTTTTTACGATGAATATGACACAATAAGTGTACAAAATAAACAAACATTTGTAACAAATAAAGATAGATGATAGATATGAAAGTGGTATTCTCCACATGTGAATATAAGGATATGCGAGCTTACACTGATTGCAAATTAATAAATCCTGTGTTGTGTGTTAAAAAATTGTATCCGTTTGAGAGCACTGTATTTTTTTTTTTAAATTGCAAATAGCACATTGATGTATCCCAATAGGTTTGATGGATTAGCAATAACTGTAGATAGCTTTTATGAATATTTTTTTTTTATGTTTTTGTTATTTATTGTAGAAGATTAAAGAAGTTACAAAAAATGACATTAGACATTAAATTATTAAATTGTATATGTATGCTATACAAAGCTATTGGAAATATAATTTAAAAAACTGGTAGAAATGGGGCATACAGGGATGAGATAATCAATTTGAAAACCTGGGTTGGCTATTTGGCAAATTATAATTAATTTTCTTTTTAGTCCCCAGACCCAAGTAGATGATATGAGAAATGTTGTTATAGGATTTTATGTGGAATATTTTATTTATTCTGATTGTTTAATTACAAATTGTGTGTTTCTATAAATCTGTCATCAGACTGGATTGTGCCTTATTGTTTTTATTTTTAACACCAAGTGCAGTTGTATAGAATACTAGCAGGAGCCATAGTTAAACACTATCATTAATATTTGGTTGTATCACTTGAATAAATAATTGTAATCAGATCAAACTGCAGCCTGGATAGAGATCTGCCTATCAGGATGGTTGGAGGCACTAGGGAGGGAGGGGGGGGGGGGATATGGATGGGGGCAGGAGGGGGCAGGAGGAGGGGGTGGGTGGGAAAGTGAATGCATTGTTTTCTGTTCCATTTTAGTTATAAATCTAGATTTATCCTTATCCCCTATTGTCTTGGCACTAGCATATATGATATTGTTCCCATGTAATATGTCATTACAGGAGACTGAGTTGCAATGATCCTTGTTGCGAGGGTGGTTCTTTTAGGTATGATTTGCTAATTTAGGTAACTTCTAAATGCCCATTTTTTTCTACCCCCAGAATGCAGCAACTCGAGTCCCCACCTCTGCTGTCTATAGGAAAATCTAAGTACTATGGAAGCAGGGCCATGCCCTGCCTGGATACATGTAATGTGACTCAGTACACATAGTTGTTACACTGTGATAACACAAGAGAGGGATCTGGATGATAAGTGTCAGTACAAGAAGAAATAGGAGGACTGCTGTGGTCATATTCCTTTGTTTAGCAAATACTTTAGGATCACCTATAGCTGCATCTGATGCGATTGTTATGTTACCACTGCATAAAACACTATTATATTTAAACAGCAAATAACAGAGTTATTTCATTTTGTGAAGGGCGATTTCACTTCTTAAACTACTGTAATGTCTGCTGCTAAGTCAGTGGCTGGGTATTGTCTGCGTGTGTTCAGACTGGGATGAAGGAAATACTGTTGGTTTGGGTGCAAAAAGTATTAGACTTAATAATAAGGTTCCCATTTTATTCCATGCCCATATAAATGATTAGTGTCCTGCTTTTAGAACATAAGGTTATCTGGTTATTTACACTATATTTATATCGCGTGTGCTCTGCTGTAGATCGCCTATGTATTCATATAAATATTGGTGTAGTAGAGATCGGTGGAGCGAGGTTTAGTTGAGAAAAATTAGATGTTTCTGTATTTTGCAGACAGTAATTGAAATCCTGGTGGAAATATATGAAAATATAAAGGTTTATGAAGCTAACCAGAACCCATAGAAATCAATAGACTGTTGTCTAGTCAATACCGTATGTGTGTAATGAATATTTAACATTTGTGGCTGTTAAAGTAATATTTAGTGGATTTTAAAGGACTTCAGTGGGGAGAAAGACACACAATACCACGAAACGTGACGGTATCAACAACTGTAAGAGGAAAGTTAGTGAATTCCCTTTTGCGGTGACATTACAGCATTGTGGTGACATTATAACATTGTGCCGACATTACAACACTGTGCCGACATTACAACATTGTGCCGACATTACAACATTGTGGTGACATTATAACATTGTGCCGACATTACAACATTGTGCTGACATTACAACATTGTGCCGACATTACAACATTGTGCTGACATTACAACACTGTGTCGACATTACAACATTTTGCCGACATTACAACATTGTGCCGACATTACAACATTGTGCTGACATTACAACATTGTGCTGACATTACAACATTGTGCCGACATTACAACATTGTGCTGACATTACAACGCATCGGTAGTAAATCTACAGATTGCTAAAACGGATATGACACAAAATTGTAGCTATTATATTACACTTCACAAAGTGTGGTTGTAGACTGAATTACAGTACCTACACTCTTTACACCAGGTGGGTGTGTCGATTAAAGTAAATTACACATACATTACACACAAACACACGCACATATTTGTCACAATATTTGAAAGTAACATACATAGGTGAAGTTCATATTGCATTGCAAATTGTTACTACACAGTGTCAAGTCAGTGTAACATATGCAACAATGTAAATATTCCTAACAACATGACTGCATACGGAATACAGTCCTGTATTACTGTACTGTATTACGGTCCTGTATTACTGTACTGTATTACTGTCCTGTATTACTGTCCTGTATTACTGTACTGTATTACGGTCCTGTATTACTGTACTGTATTACTGTCCTGTATTACTGTACTGTATTACTGTCCTGTAGTACTGTACTGTATTACTGTCCTGTATTACTGTACTAAATTAATGTCCTGTATTACTGTCCTGTATTACTGTACTAAATTAATGTCCTGTATTACTGTCCTGTATTACTGTACTAAATTAATGTCCTGTATTACTGTCCTGTATTACTGTGCTGTATTATTGTCCTGTATTACTGTACTGTATTACTGTCCTGTATTACTGTCCTGTATTACAGTGACAATGAGAGAAATCGGATGGATAATCAGCCATAACTGGAAGAATATATCGGTTCATTTTTCGTCAAGTGCAACAGAGGTAAGTACTATCTATCTATCTATCTATCTATCTATCTATCTATCTATCTATCTATCTATCTATCATTCATTCTCTCTCTCTCTCTCTATCCATCCTTCCTTCCTTCTATCTATCTATCTATCTATCTATCTATCTATCTATCTATCTATCTATCTATCTAATCACAATAAACATTACAACCCCGCAACTGCGTCTCCAGCAATGGTTATAACACCACTATTTGGTCCTTTTCCAGCTTGATGGTAACTGGGATATATGAAGAAGCGACACTCAGGCCCAATAATTATATCAGCAATACTGTACTCCAGGTAAATCAATCTGTATAAATCGATATGCCAAATGATGTAATCGATTATACGTTTAAACATCAAAGTCAACTTGAAACCATAACAAAACCAGATACCCTCTTTTACCTAAGAATTTAGACGTCTATTTGTTAAACTTTTAGAGAGAGAGATAAAGTTCCAACCGATCATTTTTCAAATTCAGCCTATGTCATGGCAGTTAGTAGCTGATTGGCTGGTCATTTATCTTCGTCCACCTGATCGCTCTCCAAGGCTTAGTAAATAGCACCTATCATTCTGTATACTGTGATCTGTACTTTATGTCTCACCATAGATTCTAGTTATATGGGAACCTCACTACTTTACAGTAAAATAACGGGGTGCACTTGTGTAAATACAGCACATTGTGGTACCAGAGGCTACTTGTGTACATACAGCTCATGGGGGTTCTACCAGAGGGCACTTGTGTACATACAGCACATGGGGGTTCTACCAGAGGGTACTTGTGTACATACAGCTCATGGGGGTTCTACCAGAGGGCACTTGTGTACATACAGCACATGGGGGTTCTACCAGAGGGCACTTGTGTACATACAGCTCATGGGGGTTCTACCAGAGGGCACTTGTGTACATACAGCACATGGGGGTTCTACCAGAGGGCACTTGTGTACATACAGCTCATGGGGGTTCTACCAGAGGGCACTTGCGTACATACAGCACATGGGGGTTCTACCAGAGGGCACTTGCGTACATACAGCACATGGGGGTTCTACCAGAGGGCACTTGCGTACATACAGCACATGGGGGTTCTACCAGAGGGCACTTGCGTACATACAGCACATGGGGGTTCTACCAGAGGCTACTTGCGTACATACAGTACATGGGGGTTCTACCAGAGGGTACTTGTGTACATACAGCACATGGGGCTCTACCAGAGGGCACTTGCGTACATACAGCACATGGGGGTTCTACCAGAAGGTACTTGTGTACATACAGCACATGGGGGTTCTACGAGAGGGTACTTGCGTACATACAGCACATGGGGGTTCTACCAGAGGCTACTTGCGTACATACAGCACATGGGGGTTCTACCAGAGGGTTTTGTTACCAAAGTCCCTGTTTAGTCATTTCATATCACACACAGTGGGAAGGATGGAGACACAGTAACGTGCTGTATTCACAGTCTTGTCTCTGACCTATCCACATGCAGTATATCCACATACATATCCACATACAGTATATACTGCACAATAATACTGTATATACAATATGCAGGGAAGGGGAGGAATTGCGTGAATGTTCGCTAAGTGCGTGAAACCGCAAACGCATTGCTGCTGAAGAGGCCCTTTAATAGTTATTATTGAACATCGCCCACGATACATCAAAATATATCGGGAGCAACACTATAATCTTTGCTAATAATTATTACTAAGTAGAAGGGATATGCAGGTGACACAGCAGACAATATCTACGGCTAAATGTACAATAAAGCAGATGAGGTGGTGAGAGTAGATGGGGATGGGGGGGGGGGGGGAGCTAGAAATAAGGAGATTACTATGTCAGTATTCTCTCACATCTCAACATCTGATCACCGCTTCACCATGCCATTTAAAAAAAAATGTGTATACACACACACACACACATATATATATATATATATATATATATATATATATATATATATATATGTATATATTGTTCTTATGGTGGTGATGTCCATTATTTACATAGCGACCTTTAAGGCCTGTGTTTGTAGTTTATACAAATAAAGTTCACTAACACACATAACACATGTTTATGTGAGGATCGTATCTGTTGTTATTATTATTATTATTATTATTATTATTATTATTAATAATAATAATAATAAAAAAATAATAATAAATAATATATTTTCCACGGCCGAACACAGACGTAAGTTCTTATTTGTGGTAAAGTACGTAGATGGTATACACATAAAAATCTAATGAACAGAGTTCCTAGACCCCCAGTTATGTAATATATATATATATATATATATATATATATATATATATATATATATATATATATATATATATATATATATATATATATATATATATATACAATTTGCAATAATACACACTTGTTAAAAGAGCAAAACAACCCATCAGGGTTTAATTGATGTAATAAGGGAGCACAGTATAGTAATATTCTCTATAAAAGAACATCTTCTGATTTTTTTTTGTCCCCATGGTGAATTTATGCTATAACAACACCCGTGGGCTCAAGAGAAAAAAAATGCATCATTGCTCCTGAGAATAGAACTGCAACAGGAATTATTCAGCAAATAAACAGCATTATATACAGTATACTCCGTCAGGTAATTAACTCTATATAATTATCTAAAACTCATCACTGACTACTCCAATACAATAACAAAGTACTTCCCCTTGTTTGAATATCACTTATAAGTAAGAAGGAATAATATAAACTCAGATGGTCAATGTATAACTGTGGAAATTGTAATTTAGTACTATGAAAATCCGTATATTCATATATGGAGAATACCACTTTCATATCTATTATATATCTCTATTTGTTACAAAAAAAAAAAAAAAAAAAAAAAAAAAAAAAAAAAAAAATATGTACTTACAAGAAAAAAAACATCACACCTTTAAAACTAATGTGAATTTGTTTTCAAAAAACATCATGGGAAGCAAAATAATTGATTTCAGTAAGTAGAAAAAAATATTTTAAAAAATGTTTAAACAATATAAAATGGACAATGCATGCAAGAAACTAAAAATGCAATAAAAACTATTGAAATCAAAATTGCAAAAACTGAACAAAAATAGTTTTGACTATTGTAAAGATTTTCATGTTGCTGAAAAGTCATTATATTGGAATGGGAACTGCACAAAATATCATATTTATGTTCGTTATAAAATGTTGGCATAAAAAAAACCATAGGTGTTTTACAATATCTATATCGTTATATCTATAGGAGTATTTGTGTACTTGTGTGAGTCTAGTTTGTATACACACAGGAGCCAAACATCAAAACATAATGACGCGTAATTTCATTTCATGGTAGCTAGGTCTAAGCGTACTGTAAGCGTGTTTAATAGCTATATTACAGGTATATTGCTGTCAATCTCATCTTCAACATTATTTTTTTTGTGTGTATACGTGTGTGTGTGTGTGTGTATGTATAAATATATATATATACACTGACATGTGTGTGTGTGTGTGTGTGTGTGTGTGTGTGTGTGTCAGATAGAAATATGCACCACACACATCACAGTGTCTAGTGTTCCACGGGAGGTTTCTGAATAAACCTTAATTGCCCAGGAAACAGTCATGTATAAGTAATTAACTGCCCTCATTGGATTGCGATAATCCAGTGAGGTTTTCTCAGAACTGACCAGAGTCATGAGTTTACATTAAGCACAACAGACAGCCAAATATGGAAGCAGGTCTCAGATGTTTGGCACCAGAAATACACAGATCGATACGAATTGCAAACACTGGTTTTATTGATGACAATCAATCGACTTCACTCTTCGAACTGTAATCAGAACTTTCTAGATTTAATTACAAATAATGATCTTAAGTGCAACCGCAGTGCTGGATCTCTCCAAAACGCATGCAAATAGTCAGGTGTGATTGTATAGGTGTGTTGTATGGGGGCAGATATTAGAAAGAGCGACAGGAATTGGCTTTGTGTGTCTCTTCTGACTACTGTGCTGGAATAATGGTGTACAAAGGTGTCTTCTTATTTAGTGTAATAGTATCTAGTATCTAGTATATACTGATGAATGGCTGATCAGGTCACTGGTGAAGATTTATGTGCCATAAATAAGATCTCGCATCTACTGTGAAAACGACACTGGTATTTCCCTCAGTAATTCCTGCTATTGTCTCCCAATGCATTGCCCAAGGGGGGAATGCTATGCTTTCTGCCCTTAAACAATATTTATTGTATATATTACAGAGGGTTCTTTAACAGAGGCCAAAGACAAACTATTTCCAACGGATCTTATTTACAATACTTTGCATAATAGACGCACACAACACAATAGTAATACGATTTTAACACGTTAAACCTTAAATCCACTTCATAATTGTGTTGCGGTTGACGATACTGTATAATTGTATATTTGAACAATTAACTAACTAACTAACTAACAAACTAACTAACTAACTCATAAATATAATAAGCAGATAAATCAACAATAGTCAAATAATACTGCAGTATCGCCAGTATTGGTGAATTATGATATTGTTCGTGCATTATGTACTATAATAACTGAAATATATTATTAAAAAATTAAATTGTATAATTATTTTATATTGTATGCATACCGTCTACTGCCGCCTTATACTGAATATCAATTAATCTAATATTATTATTTTTTCTAAGATTTATTAGAAAATTGCCCTGTAGTGTGCTGGATTCCTTAATGTTAAATGTAATAGTATATTTTGCTTACATCTGGGCCATTGCCGTAAGTGCTTTTAAAATGTGTTTTTTTTTTTTTTTTTTTGTGAAATGTGTATTTTTCCCTAATTGTGATCTGAAATGAGAGTATGAAGGAAAGCTACGAAAAAAAGGGATAATCGCAGCTCAGTGCTGATCTCTCACGTAGATATCTTGCCAACATTAAAAAATAGACATTAAAAATTGCTCATCAATTGTCATTTTCATTTCAACCTTAGGATGAACCAGCAGAGAGAGTAGAAAACTGATCGGAAATTTACCTGGTACAGATCGCCATCTTCTGGCAGCTCCGAAAAACAAGCTCCAACCAAACTGGCAGGAAGAAAATCAAAGAAAAAAATATATATAAACATTATGAATTTATACAACGACCAATAATAAATGAATCGAACGCATAATAAATAACGCGACACAAAATGAAACAGCAAATATAAACGGTTGCTATAAAACTGGGTTGCAATTGGATTTATTTAAACGCCTGCGCTTTAAAATGTACAGATTATAAAATGCCATGTACTGTTGTTATTCTAATTATTATTATTACTATTATTTTTATTATTATTATTATTAATGATAATAATAATAATAATAATAATAATAATAATAATAATAATAATAATGATGAGAAAAAGAAGAAGAAGAAGAAGAAGAAGAAGAAGAAGAAGAAGAAGAAGAAGAAGAAGAAGAAGAAGAAGAATCTGTACCAAATAATAACGGACATTATAAATATAATTCTTATCGCTGTATATTATATTATTTTGATTATTGATCATTGAACCAAAATGACTGCCAATATAGATATATCTAATACTGTATTTCAGTTAAGTCATTTCATGCAGAGGAAAAACACGAAAAATACTGTTTTATCGTAAAATATGGTCCATGTATATATTAAAAAAAAATGTCGTTTAAAAATCAAAACTGAACCACTTCTTTTCTCAATAGTATTGCTTTATCTATCTATCTATCTATCTATCTATCTATCTATCTATCTATCTATCTATCTATCTATCTACGACTCGTGGGATCTATTCCAAAATGTGCATCTAATACAGCTAGAAAGACAATGCTAACCGCACTATGATCACTACACATACTATACAATATAGTACACACACTGTACCAACCTAAGTACCTTGCCCAACACAATCCAGTTTCCTATTATCTGCAGTTTACTACCTATAGCATTGCCACTTGCCAATTAAGGCCCCATGTACAGTTCTCCCTCAGTGCCAGAGATAAAGTAACTGGGAAATGTCAGGTTATAGTGTAGCCCAGTGACAATGATCTGCATGCCCACGCTGTACACAACCCACACCATGTAGTGACATTTGCCCAGGTCACCCCTAGTTACAGAATCCAATGCTCTTGTAGTCTATATACACCATTGCCATGTAATAAGCTATCGGCCCCATGTATTGGAAAGGGCTCAGAATCTTGGACACAGATGGAACTTACTGGTGGAAACGGAACATTCGATGTCTTCAGAGCTAGGATGGCAGATCTGGACGTTATCTAGAACAGAGAAGCAGAGAGAACAGTTACACAACTGATAGCTGACATATTGTATCCAGTAACCTCCTAGAAATTGGGCCTGTGCTTTTATTAGTATGTCATTAAGTATGGGGAAGCTTGTGTTACATTTGCCTCATGTCTGAGGGTGTAATATATAAAATATAGGTGTTCCCCTGGTACCCAGGAGAACCATGTTTGGTACCATCTTACCTGTATGGCAGGGTTGGTCCTATTAGCTGCTGAAATTCCCATCTGTTTGAGGGATGCCTTGCCATGAAGGGAAGGTTCTTGCTTGAGGTACGTTCAGGGGCTCCGCCCTTTAGGGCAAGTCTGACAGTCCCAATAAGTCAGCCCCAGCCAACAGTCCTAAACCTTATGTCGTTCACCTTCACCTTTCTGAGACCATTTCCAGCACAGATATTACGCTTCAACATAGAGGGGGCCACTGCAAGGCTGGGCCCCAACTTCGCTCATGGCTATTTCACTGGGCATCATAACTGTGTCCGGGGTCCTTGTTATCC